>NC_056748.1:884928139-885125639 GCF_019279795.1 Protopterus annectens | reverse complement strand
ACCTAGTGTAGAAAATTGGGGGGTGGGTTATGGCAATGATCCTTGCTACATTGGTTGCAAAGTGTTGGATCAAGCACATTCAGCATCCATTACACATCAGCCATGAAGGGGATAATAAATTAGTTGCTGCATTTGGCCCCATACGCATCTCCATTCCATCTTGAAGTCTTAGTGTTGAGTATGCACTCTGAAAGACTTATAGCAATTGGATAGACAAAAAAGGCAAGGTTTTTCCATTTATTAGCGATTTGATGTCATAATTGTCATTTCACTAAATCAACTGATACCTATAGTGTTAGTGGAAGAGCCATTTGTGAGGCCCATTCTTATGTCTGCACTGTCACAAATTCTCAAACAATGCAACAAATTTGGTTTCTCTCTGCATGTCTGGGTCATGAGCACAAACCTCAAACAATGGTAATTGTAAGGCTTAAGCAAATGAAGTAACCTGAGATTGTGCTTTTATGGTCCTGCCCTACTCCCTTGTAACAGCCCAAACCAGATGCTCTGTTCTGCCCATATCACTTTTTCCTATAAGGTTATTATCACAGTGAGGTCTAAACTACCTTAAATTGCATCTGCCTTTGAGTAGTCTGCATGCTTTGCTTGCTTGATCCAGAACATATGATTCTTTATTCAGGAATAAAATCAAACTTTATTTAAAAACTGCATCCGTAAGCAAATACAGCCAGTGGTCTTGAGGGGAGATTTGGTCTTCAGAATAAAGTAATATGAAAAACTCCAATATGGAGCATCCCTCAAACTTCAGTACTAGATCTTTAAGGATAGCAATATCTATATTCTCAGTGTCCTTCCTGTACATTTAAAAAAAAAACTTCTACTGTTTCTAAGAATGACCTCAATGAAAATCCCAGTCCTGCATGTGAAAGAATCTGATCTCCTTACTCATCAAACCCTTATGGAGAATTTCAGTACCATACCATCACTGGAGGGTAGTTTAGACAAAAAACTAGATTACAAACCATAAGCTGCAATGCTGTTGTCACATCTCAGTCTCCACTGTATCATTCTTTTGGTACTCTACCCAATGTCCAACATCTATCACCTGATCTACCAGCCACTAACTACCTGGAATCCTCCTGATAGGGCTGGGGCTGGCTTGGAGCTTAAGGGCATCTTGAGGATCTGGCCCGCTATATCCACTGTAGGGCTTTATTTTGACCAGTGCCATTGCTCTCCCTTCATGGTCACAGTGGTATGTCTGAGGGGTATGTGTGCAAATGGGGTCTTACAGCATTTTGCCATACCTTCCCGTCAGCTTAGCCATTTCCTCACCTCGTCCTTCCTTAAACTATACCTCCCAATTGTGGTGTCCACGGTCTCCAACAAGAATAGTCACAGAAGATACCAAAAGAGCTGCCCCTCCGCGTCTTTAATGGTAGCACCCATCCCTCCCTCCCTGCCTCTGTCAATCGTCCAAGCTTAATCAAACCCTGATCACCTGGGCCATATTCAGGGCTTTATCCTACATGCCCCTCCGCGTCTTTAATGGTAGCACCCATCCCTCCCTCCCTGCCTCTGTCAATCGTCCAAGCTTAATCAAACCCTGATCACCTGGACCATATTCAGGGCTTTATCCTACATGCCACTGGAGTGGCAATGCTGTTAAATTCATAAGAATATCTTGGTAATCTGTTTCCCTCATCTTTTGATAGTGCATGTAAGGCCCATTTAGAAAATTTACACCATTTTATTCATATTTTGTCAAGATGAGATCCTCTGTAAGGAATGTGCTTCAGGACATATAAAACAGCAGTGACATAAAGAGCACCTTGACTGTTGACCGTCTACTACAGATGGAGAGCCTCATTTGCTTCCAGATATGAATGACAGCACATTTTAAGCTTCAACCATAGTGGGTTAATATTAATCTCTGTAATCTGTCTGTGGTGTAGATGCAACTTAATATCTAAATATTTTGGTAAACCATGGCATCAAGTGAACAAAATTTCTGCCACTGCCCTTTATTAAGGGATGGGTTCATCAGGCACATTTTTGTTTTCCTTGCATTTAGTGTGTTCTGATAAAGCATCAAAATCTATAGAACTCCCAAATATTTGGAGATGTTTCATGGCCCCTCATCAGTAGAAGACAATTATCAGTAAATAACTATTCCTCTTCCAAGTCTGCTTAACCCACCTGTTCATGTCAACCATCTTAAGGATATGTTTCAGAAGCTTGACATCCAAAAGAAAAGGAGCTAGTGAAAGGGTGCACTCATGACTGACTCATTTTGGCAGTGAGAAAGGCCTGATTAGCTGACTGTTTCACAATTGCAGCCACTGTTCTATGACTTAAACCCTTGACAGCTGTCTCAACCCCAGGGGAATCCTCACAGCTGCCATAATCTTTTACAAGTAGGCCCAGCAGAAAGCTGTTTTGAAGATCCCACAGAGAATGTTGCTGCCGGGTCCACATCTACCTTATGCCTATGTCAGAGTAGAGTGCACATAGCTGATCCACGTCTGTGCAGCAGACTACGAATCCCATGTTTGCTTGTAAAATTAAGTTTAAAATCTGCCTGTTTGCAGTACATTAACATTTATTTTAAGATTCACATTAAGGTAGGAAATTATCATCCTATATTACTTTTTAGCGGCATCCCTATCTCACTTTGAGAGCAAGTGAGGAAGAGCAGATGTAATCTTCTGCCCTGAATATCCCTGTATTTCTGTCATGAGGCCAAATACCCACCCAGTGTATAATGTACTTCTGCTGAAAAGCCATACAGTCCCAGAGCATTCCATTAAGGTGTCTCCCTAATATTGAGATTTTATTTTATTTCGTTTTACATTTGTTAACTGGGAAAGTCTGACTGGACACAGGTCCCTTTTCAGTGGAGGCCTGGGGAGAAAAGCTCCAAGTTACATTTACCTTGCCCCAGGTAATATGGGATTGTAAATACTTCTTTTGCTGGGAAAAGTAGAGGAAATTTTGCCGTGATCAAAAAAACTCCACTTTTTTCCATTGTATTAGCTGTATGATATGATGTCCTTCTATATTATTGCAATATCCTTTACTATAGGGCTCTCCCACACAAGGCAGCTCGATGTTCAGCTAGCATACTAAAGTCTTATGATCTTGTATGCACCATACATCACACATATGCTCCCTGAACTGGACATGGGGCATAAGTGACATATGGATGTAGTTACCCAGAACTTTTTGTCGTCAATCCAAAACACCTTGTTGCTGTGCTGAATAACTAGCTGTCAGAGAAGTACCCCCCCATTGGGGTTGTTTTTTTTCTTTTATTTGGTCTTGAACTCTAGGTAAGTAAAATAAAGTGCATGTCATCCACGAAGGGAAAATGTCAGTGCTCGAGGCAGATTCCCCATAAGGACTGTCACGGGCAGTGCATCTTCTGTTTGGGTGCTTCCCATGACCATACCTCTTGTAGTATCTGTAAAGCATTTGTGCTTAAGACACTAAAGCCCATTTGTCTTCCCTGGTCATTTATCTTGAAAACCAAAGGCTTAAACAGCCCAGCATAACATGGTGGAATCCATTAACCCCAAGATACTCCCGCTAGGTAAGAAGTCAAGGAGTCTCAGCCGGCTTCTTTAGCTGTCCGGCCTCCACCGGATGTCCCTCTAGTAGTGGGTAATAGCTCTGTGTGCGGTTCACCATCTATATCAGATTCCTCTGCGACAACCCAGTCAGAGGCCGACATGTTTTTTCACATGTCCTCTGAAGGTTTGCAGGCATCTGCTCCAGACATCAAGGGGGAACCGCAGTTGATTATTTCAGTGCGCCCTGAGGGATTCTGCAGATATTGGTCAAGGAGGAAGTTCTGGGTACTCTTTCTGAATCTCGCCAGGGATTGGAACCTCTTGTTAGGGCTGACATCCCTTCCAATAAAAGACTAAGCATGTTTCTGTCCATCCTAAGGACTCTTAAAGGGAATGGCAAGAATTTACATTTACTCTGGGCTTGTTTTCTGCCTTGATGGTCCTGAAGCCTCCTCAAGGGGTTTCAGTGCCTGCTCCTCCTTAGACCTCTACCCTTTCTACACAGCCTAGGGAACTGGATTCCTTGGATGAGGATATAGAGTCTAATGAGGGGGTCCTTGTCCTATTTTTCACAGACACCTTTGCCTTTGGCTTATGGTTCTGATGAGCAGGAGTCTATTAGCTCCAAGTCTCCTTTTGAGGAATTGTCTTTGGGGGCACAATTGATAGGATGATGAAATACTTTAAGTGAGATTCTTCCCAAGTGTTTGATATTCAGAGGAGATATTGTAAGTTGATTCAGGTGGATACTCCTAAACCATATGCAGTGCCACTTGTGTTGACTGCCTTGTTAGATACTTCTAAGTCTCTTGATTCTCAGCCTCTTGCTCCTAAGAAACCTGATAGGTTCTATTAGATCCCTGAGGATTGTCCATTTTTATTTGTCGTCCTGCTGATACTGCTGTGATATCAGTCTCTTCCAACAAACTTTCGAAGCTCTTGCCTTCTTCCAAACTTTTGCCTTCTGGTAAGGATAGTAGGACAATGGAGAGGATTGTTGAGAAGTTTTGCACTGCTTCTACTTTGGCCTTTATTGCTATTAATTACCAGACCCACATGACCAGATATGCTGTGGCCTTCATTGCTCAGGCTTATTAGGTTGTTTCTGACCTCCCTGATTCTGAAGGCAAATCTTCTGGCTAATCTATTTTAGGTTCTGCTTCTCAAGTGGCTCACCACTCTATCAAGAGTAGCTATGATGCTGCTGATTCCTTTTCCAAGGCTGCAGTTTTGGGGGCTGTCATGAGGCATTATTCTTGGCTTTGTCTCCAATCTTTGCATGCGGACATTAAGGCCAAATTGTTGAATGCTAATTTGGATAATAAACATCTTTTTGTGTCTAGGCTTCTGACCTGTGTCTCTCTTCAGGAGAAAGGCAAAGCCTTGTCAGACCTTAGATATTTTTGGCTCGCCTGTTCCTAATTCCCAGAGGAATTATCCTTCTAGATCAGCTTTTGTCCACAGGCAACCCCGCCAGGCCTCCCAAGGGCAGGATAGATGGTAGGGAAGTCTCCTCTGCTAAGGCTTCTTAGACTTCTGTGGCCCAGAACCCTCTCTTATCTGATCAGCCTGCTTCTGTTTGACCCCCCCCCCCAGGTTCCTTTGGCTTTCCTTTCTCTTCCAAATTGACTTCTCACTTCAGACTCTTGGGTTCCTTGTATCTTCTCTCTTGTTTACTACGTGGTATGGAAGTCTCTCCCTCCTTTTTTAGGGATTCCTTCAGCAGCTTTCTCTTTTCCCCGAAGTCCTAGGGTCCCTGGTGAACCAAGGAACCATTCAGCCTCTTCCCCATTCCTAAGTGGGAAAGGGTTTTTATTCCAGAATGTTCCTGATTCCACAAAAGAAGGGTACTTGGAGACCTATTCTGGATCTCTTTCCTGCTCAACACTTTTCTCAAGGTCCCTTTTCAGATGCTTACTCTTTAAATCCTGTTTCTTCTTTCACTACTCCAGGCCTTGCTGGTGTCTTTAGATCTGAAGGATGGTTATCTTCATATCCGTATTCACCCTGTTTTCAGGAAGTTTTTACATTTCTATGTTCCTTCCTCTTATTTTCAGTTCTCTGCTTTGCCCTTTGGCCTCTTTACTGCCCCAGTGGTATTTACAAAATGCCTAGCTCCTGTGATTAGGCTCCAAAGCATTCAGATTTTTCCTTATCTAGACAATCTTTTGCTTCATGCTTCTTCTCCCAGTCGCCTGTTAAAAGATCTGGAGTTCACAATATCTCTTCTTCACCATCCATCTTCTTCAAAGTCTGGGGTTCACTATCAACTTCCAAATATCCGTCTCGACTTTCACTCAGGATCATGTGTACTTGGGATGCAGGATTCAGACAGTGCTAATGTTGGCCTCTTCCACCTCCAAAATTTTTGTCATTGACCACCTTCTTTCAGTCTCTTCTTCCTTTGACTGCCATTCCAGCCACCATAGAGTTTCTTTAGGCCCTGGGATTCATTGCAAGTTCTGTTCCAGTGCTTCCTCTTGGCAGACTGCATATGTGGAAGCTTCAATAGTTCCTCAAGTCTGTTTGAATGCAGTATTGCCATCCTCTGGATTTCAGTGTACCTCTCGTTCCTTGTCGAAAGAATTTGAGTGGTGGATTCAAAAGTTTGCTGTCAACCCAGGCCTGCCCTTTTAACTTCCAGTCCCTTCTCAAGAACTGTCCACTGGATGCCTCAGACATGGGTTGGAGAGCTTCATGTGATCATCAGAAAGTTCAGGGTCTCTGGCCCCCACATCAAAAGTCATACCATATCAGCATCAAAGATATGAGCACTCTCATTCTGGCCATTCAAGTTTTTCACCCTGTGTTCTCTGCAGGTCCTTTGAAGGTGCACACAGAAGCAGGGAGGCACAAAATGTTACTCCTCTGAAGGATGGCTGTTCAGACTTGGGAAGTGGCTGTTGGTTATCATTTAACTCTTTAGGCAGTATACATTCCTTCAAGTCACAATCTAGTGACAGACTTTCTGAGCAGGTCCAAAATACAAGCTCACGAATGGATGCTTCACAGAGATGTTTCTGGACGTTGACAATCAATGGGGTATTCCTTGGGTAGATCTTTTTGCCTCACCTCTGAACAGGCAGCTTCCTCTCTTCTGTTCCAGACTGCCATGCCATCTGGTGTGGAAGACGGATGCACTTTTACTTGGAAGGGGACATTTCTTTATGCTTTGCCTCCTCTTCCTTTACTTCCAAGAGTCCTGCAGAAGATTCAGGTGGACTCCCCAAAAATCTTGCTAGTGAGTCCCTTTTGGTCAAGACAGCACTGGTTCCCCCTCTTAATGCATCTGGCCAGGGGCAATCGCCACAAGTTACCTCAGTGGTTGGGCCTCCTCCCACAAGATATGGGTTCCTCCTTCCATCCTCACCTGTCCACTCTTCAATTGACAGTGTGAATAGGGTTTTGATCCCTTTCAGGAACTTCTTTTCTCTGAACATGCTCAGGGTTTTACAGGAGGCAAGGAAACTCTCAACCAGAAAATCTTTTATATGTCCAAGCTGAAAAGATTTTTTTTGTCTGGTGCCATGCTCCTAACCAGGACCCTTTTTAGTGGGGGTCCCTTTGGTCCTCTCTTATTAGTGTGAGTTGTTCCAGTCTGCCTTGCTCTGTTCTTCTTTGAAGGCCCATTTGTCAGCCATTTTTGCTTGTCTGCCCTTGAATCCTCTCTTGGCTTCTCTTTTTGATGTCAACAATTATAGGTGCCCTGCATCTTAAGCCTCCCAGGAAACCTGTTCCTCCTCCTTGGAACCTTAATTTTGTTTTGGAAAAATTGACTCATGCTCCTTTTGAACCTGCAGATTCTGCTTCTTTGCAACATTATACCTGGAAGACCATTTTTTTTTTGTTACTGGCTCTTCTGATTGGAGGGTTTCTGATCTCTAGACTCTTATGGCCATTTCTCCTTTTTGTTTTTCCCACAGGAACAGGGTGTACCTCTGTATTAATCCATCTTTTACTCCTAAGGTAGTAAATGAATTGTCCTTGAATCAGTCGGTGCAAAACTCCTTTTTTTCCTTCTCTCCAGGTTGCTAGTGAGAGGATCTTGCATACCTTGCATTTGCATAGTCCGCTCCGGTACTATTTGGAGTCTGACTGGCTTTTTGTTTCCTTTCATCCCAGGACATTGGGCTCCTCCTGGATATCTAAGGCCATTTCTTTTTGTTATTTCAAGGGCAAATCTGTCCATGACATTTGTAGTTTTCCTAGTGTATTTTGCGAGCATATTGGTGCATGTCTGCCAGTGTGTCATCAGTCTGTCAATTCAGCCTGGTTTCCTGATTAGACAGCTAAGTATCCTGTTGGAGAAAATCCTTTATTTTTTTTTTCCTGCATCCTTATTATTTTAGGAATTTTGCAGGCATTAGGAGCACTAGATGTTAGAGGTGAAGACAAATTTTGCACAAAGATTTCCATATTCATTGATCATTTCACCTTGGAATGAGACACAATGTTGCTTTTACTCTTCTCTGCATCCTGTTCAATGAATACTAGAGAGCAAAATGTCTGCAAGACGATAGTCCTCAACAAAATATATCTGAAAGCTGACACCAAGGCAGTCCTCGATAAAGCAAAGTCTTTCATGGGCACTGTTCTGCA
Organism: Protopterus annectens; assembly: GCF_019279795.1. Taxonomy (NCBI): domain Eukaryota; kingdom Metazoa; phylum Chordata; order Ceratodontiformes; family Protopteridae; genus Protopterus; species Protopterus annectens. The sequence goes on along the minus strand of NC_056748.1, from coordinate 885,117,507 downwards.
AAAGTGCACGAAAACTAATAAATGACCACGAGAGAAGGAAAAGAGACAGGCCAGTGACCTTTGTTCAGAGTCTGAAGCCCCCTTGGGCTCAAGGCCTTTGGGTCTGATGTGGCTTTTTTTGCAGTCCTCAACTCTGATGTCCACTTTAACCAAGGTCTCTCTGGAGGCTGCCACACACTATATTAATATCACATTCTTTCAAACCAAAACCATTTCATCACTGGTCAATTTGTATGTCTCTCCTCGGATATTGGTTTTGACATCATTATTATGGCTATCGCTATCCAAGAGGACATCCAAACCAAAGTAGAGGTCCAGTCTGTCCACCTGCATCTTGAGGCCTCCAGTGTAGTTACCAATCCTAGAAATAGGATTAAGTTACTGAAATCTGAGATGCTTACTATCTTGTCACAGATTGATCAGGGTGGATTCTCCACCCATTCCCTGTCCCAGAACCCCTTTCAAGATCTGATGAAGCTGGCACAGGATTTTTTTGTTTTAAAAAAAAATGCAATCTTCCACAGTTATTCAGTGTCAGGGTATGGGCTCAGAGAAAAAAAAGGAATGTTTCTGTCTAAGGATTTGGATTCCTCTGGACTCTTGAGACAGATGAGCTGCCATATATTCCCCATTTATCTTCCCCCTTTCAGCTATAATTCAGACACCGAATACACCCTGTTCTTAGTGTTTCACTGTTGCAGTCATTACGTTTGGATAATTTGCTGGCAGGTTGCTCTGTCGGCCTGATTAACAAAGTCTTGGCTCCTGCTTCAGTTGCTGTCCCTTCTTCCATGACGTCAGGTCGTCAGGGGTATAAAACCTGCAGCAGATGCCATTGCATCTGTCTTTATTGCCATGCGGGGCCCGAAGCAGAAGCAGTTCGCAAGTGCCGTTCGGCCGACTCCTGAAATTTTTGTTTTAGAGTTTGAGCCAAAGTCTTCAACTTAAAGCGAAGTACCCCATTGGGGAAACTTTTTCTTGCTCCTTACCGATGTCAGTAAAAGCTAATAATTGCATTACTTATGGAGAGCAAATACCTCATAAAGATTTTCATTTGTACTGTATTTCTTGCCTAGGCCCTGACCACTACGTACCTTGCTGTCGGTTTTGTGCTTTATTTAATTGGCGCACTATCCATCGTCTGTACATTTTTGCCTCAAAATATTTTGGTTCTCGATATAATTATCCAGAAATGACATCGGTTAGCCATCCGACTACCGGGATTTCGAAAAAATGCAAAGATAAAGACAGAGACAGGCCGTCGAATTCCAAAACTGCCGATGGTGCTTCTAAGTCAGTCGACAGTTCGCCGGTACTCAGTGAGGTGCTTTCGCAGCCCCTGATACCTGCTACGTCTGACTCGCAGGCCTCTACTGAGACCCATTTGGAGTTCGGTATGCCGCAAGATACTTCACCTATGGATCCCACGGATGTCTCTACCTTGGATGGGTCCGGAGCCACTTGGTGTATTCAGGCCTACAGACTTGCATATTAAATTGACTACACCTTCAATACTAAGGCCTAAATCTCAATCTGTGTCTAAAAAAACAATGCCCAGGCCACATGTTCAGACCCATATGCCTAAAAAAACAAATGATTAAAATGTCTGAAGATATAATTACTCTAATCGGGGTATTCAACCCCCTCCCCCCTTTCTAAGAAGCCTAGGGCTGAGCTTGACTATGAATCTTCTGATCAGGACTCTGTTTCTTCTAATGACTTGGATTTGTCCTTGCCTACTTATGAGGATTCTGATGCAGAGGATTCCATTCCCTCTGCTCCCCCCCCCCCCCGAGGACTTTTCTTTTGGGGAAACTTTACATACCTTAAGGCAGTGGTTCTCAACCTTTTCCAATGGCGACCCACCTTTGTCCCAGCAAAGTCCCACTGGGCCCGGGCGAGCCGCAGGCGCCAACGACTTTTTTATATCTATTCTACAATCTACATACCTGAAAAACAGGAATTTCAATTGCAAACTTATTGTTTTTGTATCGTGAATTTAACGCTTTTTGTATACATCTGTCATTCTGTCTGACTCTGACATACAGCTGCTGATAAATTCTGACAAAACGCTCGCCTAAGCCGGTCTAATGCAAGTATACAAAGACTCAAAAAGCTAAACGTTCCATTGTAATAGTAAAGTAAGACTGTTATTAAACATATGACAACCAGTACGGAAACTAAAAGTCTCTAAATTTAACTAAATTATGTCGAAGACGTTTGTTCAGCAGTTGCACTGTTCACGTCTAGTGTGACGGTTGGGACTGCATTCTGCTGACGAGTAAACTGATTCGGGGGCTAATGGTTGTCAGACACAGTCTCAAATCATCGGAAACACGGAGCTTATTCCTGTACTTAGTCTTCATGGCAGTCATCGCCGAGAACCCTGTTTCGCACAAATATGTTGTTGCAAAGGGCAATAGGAACGACATCGCTTCCTGTGAAATAAGTGGATATTCGTTGCCCACATGTAGCCAAAAGTCTGACAATTTCAATTTGTCAAATTTAGCCTTCAGAGTGGTGTCACAAGACAGTTCTATTAGCTGTGACTCCATTTCTGCTGCCAATGACAGTGAGGTCACATCTGTTTCAAACGGATTTCTAACCCATTTGAAGTTCTCTGTTGGCAGTGCTGGAAAATATTGCAGGAATTTTTTGCGCAATAAATCCAAATGACCGACTACGACAGTTTTGTATTGCTGCCTGTATCACATCCGTTTCATGCTCAACATTCATTAAATGCTCTGACAAGAACGAAAATGCATCCATGTGTCCCTGTGCAACACGAATGCGCCAGTGCTCCAACTTCTGTATAAAAGCATTAATTTTGTCAGCATGTCTAAAGATATCATTGGCACGTCCTTGCAATGCCAGATTCAAGTCGTTGAGTGCGCCAAATACGTCAACGAGATGAGCCAACTTTGCCAGCCATTCTGTGTCAACCAAATGAGCAGCCAGTGGAGAGTTCTTGCTGGACAGAAACTGAAACACTTCACTTCGCAATTCATACAATCTCTGAAGAATTTTTCCTCTTGATAACCAACGCACCTCTGTGTGAAGGAGCAGGTGAACATGTTCTGACCCCATTTCTGAACACAGTACTTCAAACAGGCGTGTATTCAAAGCACTAGCTTTGATGAAATTCACCATTTTCACTCCACTGGCAAGAACGTTGTGCAGGTCTTCGCTCAATTCCTTGGCTGCCAAAGCCTCTCGGTGTATGAAACAGTGATACGACACAGCTTTTGGAGCCATGTGTTTTACTCGTTGAACCAAACCTGATTTCTTCCCTGTCATGGCAGCTGCTCCATCTGTTGTAATTCCAATGCAGTTATCCCAATTCAAACCATTTTCTGTAATGAACTTGTCCAGTACTTTAAAAATTTCTTCGGATGTCGTTCGAGTTGATAGTTCATTGCAAAACATGAACTGCTCGTCAACACATGCTTTAGCCACGTTTACAAAACGAACATAAACCATGAGCATTGCACAGTTGGCAACATCTGTTGATTCGTCCAACTGTATTGTGAAGATTTTACTGGTTTTCAGCATTTTAACAAGTTGCTCATTGACATCAGCTGACATGTCTGCAATGCGTCTGCTAATAGTGTCATTAGACAGCGGAATGGTGCGCAACTGTTTGGCCATTTTCTCTCCTAAAATGGCCTGCACCATATTCAAGGCAGACGGAAGAATTAATTCTTCAGCAATAGTGTGCGGCTTTTTGGCCTTTGCAATGCGTAATGCCACTTTATAAGACGCTGTAACGGCGCTCGTATTAATGGTTGCACATTTTATAAATCGACTTCTGTTTCTGCAATTCATCGCGTTTTCGCTGAAAAAATTCAATGGGTTTACCTTTAGTTTCCAAGTGTTTGGTGTTCTGATGCCTGATTAATTTGGATGGCTTTATGCTAGCACTGGCCAAAACTTCCGAACATATAACGCATTGTGGCTGTTGAAGCTCATCCGATCCGGTTGCAATGAATCCAAATTTCAGGTATGCCTCGTCATATTTTCGCTTAGGATCGCAAAGTTTTTTCTTAGGAGCGAAGGTTTCGGGCATACATACTGCGTCGTCTTCAGCTTCATTTTCGTCGGCAGCTGCACTTTCAGAAGGCCGTTTTAATTTCAAATATTTTTCCATCGTTATTAAACAGTGATTGCTAGTATCGACTTCTAATGACGTATGCACACTAGCTAGCCGCGCGTGTCACGCACGCACAACAAACAACCCGCACAAAATTACGTCAAAGCAGTAGCCGTAACATCAGCCCTTAATTTCCATTTTGTCAGCTTATTCGTAACTGTGTGTCAGAGACTGATAAATAAAAAAAATTTTAATATACCGATCAACAATACACTACTAAAGTTGCCGACACACAAATAATGTTGCCATTGCATCCTCACAATTAGAAGCACCTCAGGAATGCCATGTTTGACTTTACATTCAAAAATATACTCTTTACAATTTACATCCAGACAAGTTAATGGCACCTATCACCCCAACCAATACAGAATTTGCCTAAATAAACTGTAGAATACAAAAGAGTATAAATGTCTCCATTTTTCCACCCAGTACTACTGCTACATCCCTTACACTGGCACTTATTAAATGCATGTTCTCTTCTAGTTATCACACACCAGAAGGGCTTTCTTCAGAATTTCATATCCTTTCTTCACTAATGGACAGCAGAGACACGTGTTGATGCCACAAAATCATATGGCTACATTTTACAGTCATGTTCCTTCCTGTGCCACCACCTGCAATTACCACAGCAGCAGACAATCCAAACATAATCCCTAACAGCACCTATTTCAAAATGCTGACCCACATTTACTTTAGAACTGGTGTCTTCACAACCCACTATAAATAGATTGACAGGTCTCCGTTCTTGAATGTTCACCAAGTTTCCAAATATATAATTAAGTGATATTTTAAATCATTGCACTTGTAGAGATGATCACTGCATACGATGCTAAAATGGCAGCTGCTTTTAACAGTCGCAGAGACTGAGGCGAAGCTATAACAGGTGTAAATGTGTTCTTTGGATATGGTAAAAGCCTTAACACCTGGTTGAAATCAATGTCTCACAGCATAATTAGTTTTGTCATGTGTAGCTAACCATTCTCATAAGTCCAGTGATCTATGAAATCAATAAAAAATATGGTACTGTACAGCTCAGAGTTCCTTTATCTCTAGGCCAGCCTCAAAATTCAGGGATGTTTACATTAGTAATGCAAGTAAGAGAGCAGATGTTAAGCAAGCTGGCCTCCAAGCAATGGTATGAATAAAAAAAAATCTGTGTTTACCATACCCATAACTGTGATTTTGACAATGCTATTATATCTTCTGGAAAAAGATGAAGTAGGAAGCCATATATTCCTTTCAGTCAAACCGAATCCAAATTTCTTCGTCTTCAGCTTCATTTTCGTCGCTGGATCTTGCACATGGTGACTGTTCGGCAGCTGCACTTTCAGAAGGCCGTTTTAATTTCAAATATTTTTCCACACTAGCTAGCCGCGCGTGTGTCACGCACGCACAACAAACAACCCGCACAAAATTACGTCAAAGCAGTAGCCGGACAAAAATAGCCCACCAGAATACTTCATCAATTTTTCACAACTTTTTGTGGGAGCATCCGTGACCCACCTGTGACGGCTACGCGACCCACTTGTGGGTCGCGACCCACAGGTTGAGAACCAGTACCTTAAGGGAGCATTTCCACTGGGAAAGTCAGGAATTTTCTGATTCAAAAGAGAGGCTTGGGGATTTTCTTCTTCTACCTCAGCATAGGCCTTTGGCTATACCTCCTGTACTATACATTGTTTGTGTTTTCAGGATCCAGTATGGCCCCTGATTCCCAGCCTCCAGCTCCTAGTAAACCTGATAGATACTACAGGGTTCCTGAGTATCACAAGTTCCTTTTCAAAAATAGTGTTGCAGATCCTGAAACCATTTCTCAGGGGCCTAAGGGCATTAAGACTTCTACTGCTAAAATTCCTACCCCTCCTGATAGACTCCAGGGTGCTGGATAGGTGGGGTAAAAAGGTTTATACTTCTGCAACCTTGGCAATACGGGCTTTAAACTGCCAATTTCATATGTTAAAATATCAACAGCATATTATTGGACTGCTCAAACAGAAAATGATGTTGATTTCTGACTGTGTGGAAAATAAAGATTTACAGGATTTATTGCATTCTGCTGAACAAGTTAGAAAACATACTTTGCAATGTGGTTTTGATTATTTAGAGGCCTCTTGCAGGCCTGCTGTTACTGGGTCTGTGCTTAGAAGGCATGCTTGGCTTAAGGAGCAATCTCTGCCTGATCATGTTAAAGCGAAATTGTTGGATGCTCCTTTAAATCAGGACCGCCTGTTTGGCAATAAGGCTGAAGAAGTTTTAAGATTTAGTAGGCACTGGCCTATTAATAATTGGTCCTTTCCAGCTCCTTCCAGATCCTCTCAAGCCAAACCCAGACACACCAAAAGCACCAGGTTTCAGTCCCAGGGGACTCTCAGAACTAAGCAATGGGGGGCTTCCACTTCCAAATCTGGAAATAAGACACCCCCTTATGGTAAACAGTCTCTATGAATTTTCTTTACAATTACCAAGCACTTACCTTTTACCTGCCCCTTTGGGGGGAAAGATTGCTCTTCATGCAAAAAACTGGGAACTCGTAACCCAGGACAAATGGGTTTTAAATATAGTGTCCCAGGGATACAGATTTCATTTCCACACGTTGCCAACACCAAACGGCTGGCCAGACCTGCCCCCAAATCAGTGGGCAGAGGCTCAAAAGCAAGTACTTTCCATCTTAAACATGGGGGCCATCCAACTGGTACCAGAACAGGAAAAGGGACAAGGTTTCTATTCCAGGCCTTTTCTGGTACCCAGAAAAGACAAATCATGGCATCCAATTCTGGACCTGTCTACTCTAAACACCTTTCTGGACATTCCAAAATTCAAGATGCTGACTCTTCACAAATTACTTCCTATGCTAGGCAAAGATGCCTGGTTGGCAACTCTGGATTTAAGAGGCATACCTGCACATCCAAATCAGGTAATCTTGCAGAAGATACCTACGCCTCAAAGCAGGCTGTTTGCATTATCAGTTCTCTGCACTGCCCTTTGGCTTGTCTACTGCCCACAGGGTATTCACAAAGTGCCTGGCTCCAGTAATTGCATTTTGCAGGCAAAGAAATATTCAAATATATCCATACCTGGACGATTGTCTAATTCAGGCGGAAAACCAGGGCATTCTTCTAAATCTGGCGTTTGTAAAAAAAGGTTCTAACTCGTCTGGGGTACACCATAAATGAAAAGAAATCACAACTGGTACCCTCTCAACAGATTACCTTCCTGGGTGCAAGCTTGAATACAACTGCCCAGATGACTTTCCTCACACCAGAGAAGCAAATTCATTTGCTAACTTACTTCAAACAAGTGGCCACAAAAACCCTGCTATCTGCAAGACAAATACTGCAAGCCTTGGGGTTCATAGCCTCCTGCATTCTTCTAATTCCATGTGCAAGACTGCATATGAGGAAACTACTGTGGTACTTAAAAAGTCTATGGAGTCAACATTGTCACAGCCTGGAAACAATGATTGCTATCATACCTTGCCTATGCCTGGAGTTCCTATGGTGGGTAGAGGCCTGCCACCAAAACAAGGGACTGCCATTCACACTACCCCCTGCCGCCCAAACCCTAACTACAGATGCATCAGACTATGCATGGAGGGCTCACCTGGCAGGGAAGTGCATTCAGGGCAAATGGAACCCAAATCAAATGCACCTACATATCAGTCAAAAAGAAATGTTAGCTGTTGAGAATGCTGTGACAGCCTTCAAGAACTACATTCTTCCAGGACAACTAATGGTAAAGACGGACAACACTACGGTTATGTGGTACATAAACAAGCAGGGGGGTACATATTCCTACCCACTCTGCAGACTAGCCGTGGCATTGTGGAACTGTGCCTTGAGCTACCAAGTGCACCTACAAGCTCAATTCCTGCCAGGAAAATTGAATACACTGGCAGACGGACTAAGCAGAAATCTCATGAACCCATGAGTGGAAACTGGCACCACGGATTTTCAACATGTTGACAAGCAAATGGGGGAGCCCAGACATAGATCTATTTGCCTCCCCCAGAACTACCAGCTGAACAAATTTTGCACAAGGACTCCCCACAAAAAAGCCTGGAAAGTGGATGCTCTGTCCTTCAGCTGGAAAAAAGTATCAGTCTACGCCTTTTCCCCTCTGCCTTTACTCTGCAAAGTTCTATTAAAAGTCAAACAGGACAAACCAAGAATGATTTTGATTTCTCCAGACTGGCCACGCCAACACTGGTACCCGCTCCTGCGCAGTGTGTCACAAATATCTCCATGGCACCTGCCTCAGACATCATATTTGCTGTCTTAGCAGGAGAACCAAATTTTGCACCATCAGCTTCCAACATTGAATCTTGCAGCTTGGCTAATCACTTAAATTCATCCTTAGCACCCCTCAGCAAACCTGTGATCAATGTCATCTTGGAGGCGAGAAGATCTAGTACTAGAAAATCTTATGCTGACAAATGGAAAAGATTCTGTGCCTGGAACCAGTCTTTAGGGATTAGCACAGCAGCGCCCAATTTACCTCGGATTTTGCAATACCTTAACTGAGATGCTTCACAAGGGCCTGTCTTTTTCCTCTATTAAAATCCACGCTTCAGCTATTTCAGCTCACTATAACACAGAACCCACCCCTCTTTTCTCATCCCCTGCTCAAGCAGTATCTCAGAGGGGCAAAGAACTTGAGACCACCCAGGAGAGCTCCTACCCCTGCCTGGGACCTTAACTTTGTTTTGGAAAAACTCACTCTACCTCCTTTTGAGCCAACTGCTACTGCAGACTTAAAATCTCTTTCTTGGAAAACTGCCTTCCTTTTAGCAATCACTTCAGCTAGAAGGATATCTGAATTACAGGCCATTATGGCAGTGGAACCTTTCATCATCTTTCATGCAGACATGGTATCTCTGAGGACCAATCCATCCTTCTTGCCCAAGGTGGTTTCCACTGTGGCTCTTAATCAGTCCATTCATTTACCAACCTTCTTTCCCAATTCACAGAACAAAGGGGAACGGATTCTGCATTCCTTGGACGTGCACAGATAACTTGGATTCTACTGATGAAGTTTGCTTGCAGCAAATGAAAGTGCTCATTTTTAATATTGTGGAATAAACGACTAACTTCTAGTTGCGGTTATTTTGTTTCAACTTGGATTCTACTTGGACAGAACTAAATTTCAAAGAAAATCTAAACAATTGCTTGCAGCATTTGCTGCTGGGGCAGAGGGGAAGGCTATTTCAAAAACAAACCATTTCTAAACGGATAAGCCATTGCATTCATTTTTGCTATAAGCACCATGGAAAAGCTATCCCCCAGGGGATCAGATCTCACTCCACCAGGGCTGCATCTACTTCTGCAGCCTTTCTCAGAGGTGTTCCTACCAGGGATATTCTAGAAGCTGCTACCTGGAGTTCTGTACATACTTTCACCAAGCATTATAATTTACCAATTTTCTCTAAATCCAGAGCTGGCTTTGCCACTGCTGTTTTGCAGGGCCTTATAGCTGGTCCTAATGCTGTATAAATTCCTCCTCCCAACCATAGCTTTGGGAATCTACCCAAATGTAATGACTGCAACAGTGAATACACTCTAACATCTACATTTATTGTAAGTGTACACAACTGTACTTTCTGTGCCCCCTCACCAGAGGATGTTTTATTTGGTGTTACCTTCATTAGGATTTATATCGTAATCTAGAGAGTTCTCTTATGCGCAACAGAGAACTTCTGTTCCTACTAAAGCCAGCATCATAAGCCATACCACCATATGCATACAAAAAGCGTAATACAACAGTGTAAGAATTTACCATAACTGTAGATGCTCATGTAAACCATTATTGCAGTACCGGTTCCCTTTCACCATCCAATCCCCTCCCCTTCCTTCTTCTCTTCTTGACATATTGGCAAAGAATGTGGGCCACTGTATCCCTGTACAGTTATTTTCCCACCTTACTTTTCTCGGGGACACTGGCCTACTGATGTCTTGATAGTCTTAGGGAGCACTATTTCTGTTAAGTCTTTAAATCAGGGAGAGCCCACCTGTTCCTGTATGGATAATATCCTTAGGACCTTGTTTAAGGTCTAGTAGGGTGGTGATACCCTGTAGTCATGCTGGGCAATGGTGCTGGCAGCTTTAATCTTTACACAGGAGGACATCCTGAAAATCCATAACAGGCCATCTGCCCAAACTAGATGGCAAAGGAGTCTGAACTGTGGAATGTGCCTTTTGTGGTTGAAGTTCCAGTAATATGGACTACTGTAACATTGATCTAAATGAGTGGATCTATTTTAATATATCAAATCACCACTTTGCTGAGCCACAGTCTGTCGAGACGTCACCAAATTCTCACTACATGGAGTGACAAGATCATGGAATTACACATCGAAAGTCACGGTTGGTGTTTTATTTGCTCGCACTACTGGGTCGTGGTGTAGTGCCTGCTACTGACAGACTGTGATTTTTAATGGTGTGCACTTTGAGGATGTCGTCACTCTATATAGTGAGAATTCGCTGATGTGTCTTGATGAATGGTGGCTGGACAAAGTGGTGATTCGATGTCTTAAAATAGATCCAAATGAAAACCTACTGTTATGGTTACGTTTTGGACATTTGTACTTTAAGCTTCATAATTCATATGGTAAGGGCAGAGTCTGTGATGATGACTGAGCATATAAACTTCCTGACTAAAACAAGGGGACACTCCTATACACCCACTGGAGGATGGATGATTTAACTTGTCAATGCCTAGTGAGAATCAAATAACTAGATGTCCCATCTGTGACTGCCAGCCACCTGGACAGAATTTGCGTAGAGCTGAAAGTGAAGGGAATTAAATATGACAAAATTTGTTCAGCTAAACAAGAAAAAGAGCTTTTTGCATTTCTTATCCACTTAGTTCTTTTGTCATATTTAATATGCTTCATTGTGGCACTGATTACTGCAAATTCAGTGTTGAGACTGTTACGATGGAACAAATGCATCTTGTGTGATCTGTCTAGTGCTGTCTGTCTGAATGGGACAAGACAAGCCCTAGATAAGTAGCAGTACAGACCTGCTTAAGGACACAGCATAATTAGCTCTGATGGCATTATAAGCCTTATTCTTTCTAGGTGCATTTTCCAAGGATATGCTCACTATCTTGGCAAAGACTGAAAAACCAAATGCAAGGACGTCTTATCTAGTGAAAGGGAAGGAATTGGGACCCAGCAACAGACCTCTTTGCCCACAGTCATCGAATATCTTTCAGACCTTACAAATCAGGGTTGTTATTAATTTTGCCAGAAGAATTTCAAAACTGCAGACCTTTGCATATAAAGAACATTTTCCAGCCCTCAACAAGGATAAGGGACACTGTATGTATCAGGTCTTCTTTCAAACCCAAAGTAGTAACAGGATTGTCCATGAATTAATGTCCGTATTCTTTCCTACCCAAATAAAAGTATTCTACACTAGCTGGATGTATATAGCAGCAGGGACTTTTAGCTGGCTAAGACAACTTCTGTTTTCCATTTGGATTTTATTTATATCCTTACTAATGGTAGGGAGGGAAGACCTCTCAGTCTAAACAGAACATCTCCAAATGGTGTTCTGACTTCTTTCTTTTACTCCTTTCATGGTAGAAAGTACCAGTGCAGCTAAGGGTCCATTCTGCTAGAGACAACATTTATTATGGTCTTCCTGATGGGGGGTGGGGCAGTACTCATTCTATTTAAGAAACTGCTATAGGGAACTTCATAAAAGCCCAAAAGTCCACAGACTCCTAAATTAGGAAGCACTGTTCCAAAGAAGAGACAGATGAAGGAATAAGAACTTCAGGTTGTCTTACACATCAGGAATGAAGACCTACTCTTTATTGCCTGAGCACATCTAGGAATTATAAAATATTGTCCCCGTTCTGGTGGGTAGGAAAGAACAATGGGAGGTGAATGGCAGAAGGACAACTGTTACTACTTTGGGTTTGGTCAGCCTTCAAAGGTTAATGCAACCAGCACATACTCTAGGCCAGCCACCCACCCACTGTTCCATGCACTGTGGGAATCTTCACCAATGAGAATATTAATGCAACACTGAATAATAGTACAGCTGTGTTAAACAATTTCCATAAGTGTAGATATTTGAATATGTTCACTTTTAGAAATATATCCTTCCTTCTACCCCTCCTATTCCGCTTCTATGCACATCTAGTGAGTGGAGTGGGTACACAGTCACCTTTACTCCCTTCTTCCCCTCTGCTGCCACCACAACACATCATCTATCCTCAGGATGACATTGAGCTTGGAAAGGCAGCTTTGGGGGATGGATCATTTTGGGGAATAGTCCTCCTTCCCTTGTCTACCTGAGTAGTTAATGCCTGGGATCAGCAACTTGTTTCTGGTGGCCATAGGGTAAGAATGAAAGAAAGATGATGTAAGTGGACATCCCTCTTATACCACAAACAATCCGATATCAAGGGCAGAGGGTGTCCTTCCAAGATGGAAAGGGTAGGGTGCTAAACCCTTGACATCAGGCTGGAAATTGGGCTTTCTGCAGCAGAACTCCCAAATGTAAAGACTCCTGCAACAGTGAACGTCTACAGTCATGGTAAGTGCCTAATCTGACTGCACTTTATCAGGTCGTGTATTAAGGTCAGTATGGGCCAAGGCAGGCTCTTCTAGGGCGTCCCCCTCATTCCTTCTGAAGTGTTCTGCTGTGGTGTAGGTATCGTCACATAACAAGTATTAAGCAAAATCTGAAGCTTGCGATTGCAAGATTATAGGTATGCATGACTCTTTGAGGTAGCTAGAGTCGTGGGTGTAGTAGTCCAGTTATACAGAACTTGGTATGATGTCCATATAATGTCCAGCATAAACCTCTTCTTATCTGATGTCATTGTCTGCATGCATGCTGACATCTCCCCAACACTTCATGCATGCTGGTTTCTAAAATAGGTTTGGATTGCAGGCTTCCTTTTTTCTTGGTCAGCTCCTTTTGAGGTTTGGAGTAGGTTTTTATTCTTGATATGGATAAAACAGGGACCCATCTGGTTCTTTTTTTTTGGTAGTGCTTCCTGGATAAGGAGACTGAGAATGATATTTGATTTTATTTGACCTTCTGTGTTTTTCCAATTGATAAGTGTCCCAGTCATCATTTTCTTATTTTGAAAGACTGGATTTGTCTCTACTCAACTTTGACTGCCAGTTGGCTGATATTTTTATTACCCATATGCAGATTTGAGTGACCCATTGTGAAGTCCTCTCCATGATGACGTTTGAGTGTTTCGTAGGGCATGTTCATCCCTAGAGGTCTCCCACTTTCCCCTTGGCCATCAGGTAAGTTTGCTGAAAAGGGTGCATGCAAACAAAGTTCTTCCACACTGGAACTCTGGGTCCTTAACAATGATCTACACCTGTCCAGGCTACTGATTTTTTTTGAGTCAGTGCTGTGTGTCTTGAGCCCCCCCCCAACTCTGAATGGGGAGGGGGTCTGATTGATAACCCTGATTGTGACATCCTTATTGGAGGTGCATTTGGCTTGCTGTCTTTTGAATGTGGTGTACACCCTGTATTGGGAGGCAAACCTCTCACTGATGCTTACCCAACTGGGCCTAGGTGAGGTCAACACTGGTTGAAGACGTGTTTGGGGCTTACCTGCTTGGTCTACCCCTGCCTTTAATAAGATAGGGCTTTTCAGGCAGTGATAACAACTCTTGTGAAAAGATTTCATGTTGTGGAGAGGAGTGATGTCCTTTATCCTGTATTTTGTGTTTTTATCCCTCTAGGAAGATTTCTGAAATACATTTGGTACGTGGTCAGTAGCTTCTGATTGCCACTTTCTCTCCACAAGACAGCTTCCCTTCCCCATACTCAAGCCTGATGGAGTTTTTGTGGAGTGGAGATTTCCCCAGCACCCTCAGTTTTTGAAGGACTACAATAAGAGATTTCACATGGAGCTTCTTTCTTAGGCTGGTACTATTCTCTCATTCCCTTCTTGGAGCTGGGGAGAGTACGTTTACATTCTGTTGCCTATGAATATATTTAGGTTGTTTCTTCCTAGGAGAGGATTCCGCAGCAGTTCTACCAGATCTTCCATATACAAATAAGGCTGCTAGGGTTTATTTACTCTTGAGAGTTCTCCTCTTTTCTCCTCCCCTCTGGAAGTCCTCTAATCCTTCCTGTGAGGAATCCGTATTCCTGCAGACCTTTCCTGCCTGGCTCCTTACCTCCTGGGTTATTCCGCCGGCCGATGAGCTCGTCCAGTGCGCATGGAAGGCTCCTGATACCCTGGAAGCAATACCACAGAGGCCTGATAAAATCTTATCGCCCATAGCTGAGCATCCCCATTGGTCATGAGGTCTTCCAGTAGATGCTATGCTGGTGGCAGCTGAAACTAAGAAGGATTTGGCAGAAGAGAGCCAAACTGTCCATCTGCCCAACAAGGAGTCCCGGGCAATAGACCGACTAGGGAAAGCGTGTGCTTGATTCATCAACCTTCGCCGTAAGGTCTTTGAACTATTTGCCACACTTTACCAAGCTTCAGAGGGATCTTATCAACCAACTCTCTGACACCTTGGCAGGAGCTGTTTCTGACTAGGTCCGTGACAACGTGGCTTCTCAGCCACCCTAGAGTCCATTTCCAACTGTTCCATGCATCTTATTTCTCATGCAATGGAAGGAGCGGCTAGAGCAGCATAGTCACCAGAAGACATGCCTGGATGCACCTTTGCAATTTTGCAGACTTCTTTAAGGCTTCCTTCATGAACACCTCCTTCGAGGCCGCTTCATTGTTTGGCCCTAAAGTGAAAGATACACTGGCAAGGTGGGAACAAGATGACAAGACCCTGTTTGCGGTTGTTGTCAGACACTCCACTCCTCAACTATTCTACTCCAGAAATCAGAGGAGCTGGAAGATGTGGTACAGGAAATCACAGGGCTCTTTCCAATACACATGTGCCGAGTTCTCCCCTAGAGGCAGATGGGGAAACTCCAATGGAAGACTACCTTTTCGGGGCAGAGGAGGTCCGCGAAACTAGGGTTCCAGAGATTCCTTCTCTGGCCAACCCTATCAACGCTTCTGAAGCGTTGCCCGATTGCTCACCTCTGGAAGCAGTCGTGGGTCAATTTTCCTTGTACCCAGCTGCCTGGCAAAATGTAACCACCGACTCTTGGGTAAAACGGATAATATCCAAAGGCTATCACATCCCCTTCTGTCTTTGTCCAGTGTCATCCCAGTCAAAGGGAAGTAGCAGCACACGAAATCCAAAAGCTGCTACAAAAAAGTAATCTAGACGGGCCCTCCAGACCAGATAGGATCCATTTTTTACTCCAGGTTCTTTTTACTGCCAAAAAGACGGGGGACTGGAGACCAAATCTGGATCTCAGCATACTGAACAATTTTGTAAAAATGGAGAAATTCCGGATGGTCGCAGTTCAGTCTATACTTCCTCTTCTGGGCAAAGATGATTGGATGTGCTCTGTAGATCTTCAAGACGTGTATTACCACATAAAAATGGACAAACGCTCAAGAAGAGATGCCTCTGCTTCTGTATAGGAGCCTGTCACTACCAATTTCGAGCTCTGCCCTTTGGTCTCCCTACAGCCCCCAAAATGTTCACCAAATGCATGGCAGTGGTTAACGCTGACTTGTGACTTCAAGGATTCCAGGCATTTTCCATATTTAGATGACTGACTTCTCACTACCCCCACCAAGCGTCTACGGGAAGAAGCCCTGAACTACACTCCTCACAGCACAAAGCCTGGGAATCACTATAAACTGGGGGAATCCAACATGACCCCAGCTCAGTCTTTGGAATTTATAGGGGTACTGTTGGACACGGGAAATTGCACAGCATCTCTTCCGGACCGCAGGCTTCAAAGAATAAGGCAACAGGTTCAACCGCTGCTCTTTCAACAAAAATCTCTCGCTCGATCTATACTCCATCTCTTGGGGTCAATGGCAGCCTCGATCACCATTGTTCCTCTAGCCAGATTCCACATGAGGCTCCTTCAGTGGTTACTTCTCACTCAGTAGTACCCTCTACAACATCCTTTGTCTTTTCCGATAAGTGTAACTCAGAGATGCAAGCAAGATTTATTCTGGTGAATGTCTTTCAATCCCCATCAATGGTCTCGCCCCTTCAGCCCCCATCAACCGAAAGCCATGGTGACCACGGACGCCTCCCTGATGGAGTGGGGGGGTATGTAAGGGAAACTCGATCCAAGGCACCTGGTCGGAGACAGAGGCCCTTTTGCATATGTGTCCTGGAACTGAGGGCGGTGCTGCTAGCGTTGCAAGCATTTATTTCCATCCTTCCGTTGGGGACTATTATGATCCCATCAGACAACATGTCAGTGGTCTGGTGCCTCAACAAGCAGGGGGGAACCAGATCTTACCCATTATGCCGAGAGGCCTTGAGAATATGGCAATGGGTGATAGCTTCCAACCACTTTCTAATTGCAACGCAATTCCTGGGAGCTCCAATGTGATAGTGGACAAATTGAGCAGGTGCATTCTACAACCTCACTAGTGGATGTTCTTCATGTTTCACTGTTGCAGTCATTACTTTTGGGTAATCTGCTAGCAGGTTGCCCTCAGTCTGCCTCATTAACAAAGTCTTGGGTCCTTCGTCGGTTGCTGTCCCGTCTTCCATGATGTCAGGTCATCAGGGGTATAAAACATGCAGCCGACACCATTACATGTGTCTTTATTGCTGTGCGGTGCCCGAAGCAGAAGCAGTTGGCAAGTGCCAGTTGGCCGACTCCTGAAATTTTCGTTTTCGAGTTTCGGAACCGAAGTCTTCAACTTGAAGCGAAGTGCTCCGTTGGGGAAACTTTTTCTTGCTCCTTACCGGTGTCAGTAAAAGCTAATAATTGTATGACTTGTGGGAAGCAAATACCTCATAAGGATTTTCATTTGTACTGTATTCCTTGCCTAGGCCCTGACCACAACGTGCCTTGCTGTCGGTATTGTGCTAAGTTTAGCCAATGCATTATTGAGCATCAGTATATTTTTGAATCTAAATATTTTGGCTCAAGATTTAACTATTCTGAAATGTCGTCTGTTAGCAGTCCAACTACCGGAATTCACAAAAAACGCAAAGAAAAAGACAGACCATCGAGGTCCAAAACAGACGACAAAGCTTCTCTTAAGCCAATCGCCGGTTCACTGGTACTCACTGAGGTGCTTTTGCAGCCCCTGATGCCCCCTACTTTTGATTCGCAGGCCTTTACTGAGATCCATTTGGAGTCCTGTATGCCACGAGGCACTTTAAGTATGGAACCCGCGGATGTCTCTACCTTAGATGGGTCCGGATCCGCTGAGCAGGCACCGGCTTCTGAGGGTGTTTTCGGGTCTAAAGATTTGTATATTAAACTGACGCCATCTTCAAAACCAAGGCCAAAATCAACTTCTGTGTCTAAAAAAATGACACTTGGGCAACGTGCACAGGCCCCCTATGCCTAAAAAACAAATGATCAAAATGGCTGAGGATTTAATTACCTTGATCAGGGGTTCCCAACCCCCTCCTGCTAGGAGGCATATACTAGGCACTGATTATGAATCTTCAGATCAGGTTTCCATTTCTTCTTCCTCTTCTGATAAGGAATTTTCTATTCCACCTTATGAGGACTCTGAAGAAGAATCTACCCCTTCTGCTTCTCCTAAGGATTTTTTTCTTTTGGAGAAACATTACCTTAAGGGAACCTTTTCATTGGGAGAGTCAGGATTTTTCAGAATCCAAAAAGAGGCTTAGGGATTTTCCTCCTTCCTCAGCATAGGCCTTTGGCTATACCTCCTGTTCTAGACATTGTTGATGATGCTTTTTCAGAATCCAACATGGCTCCTGATTCCCTGCCTCCAGCTTCTAGTAAGCCAGACAGATATTACAGGGTTCCTGACTCCAACAAATTCCTTTTTAAAAACCCTACTGCTGACCCTGAAACAATTTCTCAGGGTCCCAAAGGTGTTAAGGCTTCTACTGCTAAAAATCCTACCCCTTCTGATAGAGACTCCAGGGCGCTGGATAGATGGGTTAAGAAGGTTTACACATCTGCAGCCCTGGCAATCAGGGCTTTAAACTGTCAGTTTCATATGCTTAAATATCAACAGCATGTCATGGGCTTACTTAAACAGAAAATTATGTTGATTTCTGACTGTGTGGAAAATAGAGTTACAGGATTTATTGCATTCAGCTGAACAAGTTGGAAAGCATACTTTACAATGTGGTTTTGATTCCTTGGAGGCCTCTTGCAGGGCCGCTGTAACTGGATCTGTGATAAGAAGGCATGCTTGGCTCAAGGAACAAAATCTGCCTGATCATGTTAAAGCTAAAGTGTTGGATGCTCCTTTACAACAGGACAGTCTATTTAGTAATAGGGCAGAAGAAGTTTTGAAAAAGATGGAAGACAAAGCTAAATCTATGCAAACTGTAAAATATTTCCTACAAGTGCAGCCACCCAGGATCAGTAGGCACTGGCCTACTAAGAATTGGTCCTTTCCAGTACCCACCAGAGCTGCTCAGGTCAAACCTAGACACTCCAAAGGCTCCAGGTTTCAGTCACAAGGAACTTGCAGAACAAAACAATGGGGTGCCTCCACCTTCAAATCTGGAAGTAGCAAGGCACCTCCATACGGTAAACAGCCTCAATGACTTTCCTCTGCCATTTCCAACCACTTATCTTTTGGCAGCCCCTTTGGGGGGAAAACTAGCACTTCATCCACAACATTGGCATCTAATTACCCAGGACAACTGGGTTTAAATATAGTATCCCAGGGATACAGATTTAATTTCCACACATTGCCAATTCCAAACGGATGACAAGATCTGCCTCCAAATCAGTGGGCAGAGGCCCAGAAACAAGTTATGTCCCTCATGAATATGGGGGCTATTCAACCAGTACCAGAAAAGGAAATGGGACAAGGTTTTTATTCAAGACTTTTCCTGGTACCCAGAAAAGACAAATCATGGCGTTCAATTCTGGACTTATCCATTCTAAATACATTCCTGGACATTCCAAAATTCAAGATGCTGACTCTACAACAGTTACTGCCTATGCTAGGCAAGGATGCCTGGTTGGTAACTCTAGACTTAAGAGGCTTACCTGCATATCCCAATCAGGGAATTTTGCAGAAGATACCTCCGCTTCAAAGCAGGCTTTTTGCATTACCAGTTCTCTGCACTGCCCTTTGGCTTATCTACTACAACTAGGGTCTTTACAAAGTAACTGGCACCAGTAATTGCATTTTTCAGACAAAGAAACATTCAAATTTATCCTTATCTGGATGATTGTCCAATTCAGGCAGAAAACAAGGACACTCTTCTACAGCATCTGGTGTTTGTAAAAAGGCTTCTGACTTGCCTATGGTACACCATAAACGAAAAGAAATCACAACTGGTACCCTCTCAAAAAATTACATTCCTGGGTGCAAGCTTGAATACAACTGCCCAGATGACTTACCTCACACCAGAAAACAAATCCAATTGATGACTTACTTCAAACAAGTGGCCACAAAAACCCAGTTATCTGCAAGACAAATTCTGCAGGCCTTGGGGTTCATGGCTTCCTGCATTCTTCTAAGTCCATATGCAAGACTGCATATGAGGAAACTTCAATGGTATCCAAAAAGCTTAATGGAGTCAACATTGTCACAGCCTGGAAACAATGATTCCTATTATTCCTTGCCTGGAGCAAGAGTTCCTATGGTGGGCAGAGGCCCATCACCAAAACAAGGAACTGACATTCATTATACCCCCTGCCACCCAAACCCTGACTACAGACGCATCAGACTATACTTGGGGGGGGGGGGTGCATCTGGCAGGGAGATGCATTCAGGGCGAATGGAGCCCAAATCAAATGCACCTGCATATCAACCAGAAAAATATGCTAGCTGTACAGAATGCTCTGACAGCTTTCAAGGACTTTCTTCATCCAGGACAACTACTGATAAAGACTGACAACACCACAGTCGTGGTACATAAACAAGCAGGGGAGTACACATTCCTACCCCCTTTGCAGACTAGCCATGGCTTTGTGGAACACAGCCTTGACTTGCCAAATACATCTACAAGCTCAATTCCTGCCAGGAAAGCAAAATACTCTGGTAGACGAACTAAGCAGAAATCGTATGGACCCACACGAATGGAAACTGGATCCGCAAATCTTCAGCATGTTGACACGCAAATGGGGGAGCCTAGACATAGATCTTTTTGCCTCACCCGAAAACTATCAGTTGGACAAATTCTAAACAAGAATCCATCACAAAAAAGCTTGGAAAGTGGATGCTCTATCCTTCAGCTGGAAAAACCTATCAGTCTATGCCTTTCCCCCTCTGCCTCTGCTCTCCAATGTATTACTAAAAGTCAGACAGGAAAAACCAAAAATGATTGATTGCTCAAGACTGGCCTCGCCAACACTGGTACCCGCTCCTACGCAATATGTCACACCTTCCTCCATGGTACCTGCCTCAGACACCACCTCTACTGTTTCAGCAGAACTATAAATTCTACACACTTGGCTCCAAACTCTGAATCTTGCAGCATGGCTAATCAGCTAATTTAATCAGTTACATCTCTCAGCAAACCTGTGATGGATGTCATTTAGGAGGCTAGAAGGCCTAGTACTAGAAAATCTTATGCTGACAAATGGCACAAGGAATAAGCACAGCAATGCCCAATATTCCTCATATTCTGCAATATTTAACTGAGATGCTTCATAAGGGCCTGTCTTTCTCTTCCATAAAAATCCATGCCTCTGCCATTTCAGCTCATTACAACACAGAGCCTCCCCTCTTTTCTCATCCCCTGCTAAAGCAGCATCTCAGAGGGGCCAAAAATTTAAGATTCTACTTGAACAGGACAAAATCTCTAAGAAAATCTGAGCAACTACTGGTGGCATTTGCTGCAGGGGCAGAGGGAAAGGCTATTTCAAAGCAGACTATTTCAAAATGGATAAGCCATTGTATTCTTTTCTGCTGCATGCATCATGGTAAACCTGTCCCCAAGGGGATCAGATCCCATTCCACCAGGGCTGCATCTACTTCTGCAGCCTTTCTCAGAGGGGTTCCTACCAGAGACATTCTAGAAGCTGCTACCTGGAGCCCAGTTCATACGTTCACCAAGCATTACCATTTACCTCTCTTCTCTAAATCCAGAGCAGGCTTTGCCACTGCTGTCCTGCAGGGCCTTATGGCTGCTCCTAATGCTGTATAACTCCATCCTACCAACCATAGTTTGGGATTCTGCCCAAAAGTAATGACTGCAGCAGTGAAACACGAAGAACATAGTACAGTTGTGTACACTTAACATAAATGTAGATGTTCGAGTGTATTCACTGTTGCAGTCCTGGTTACCCACCCGCCAGCCACCTACTTTTCTCATTTTATACCTCTTCTTTCTGTTACTATGCTCAAAAGCGTTTTTGTTGTATTTGCTTTTATTTGGAGGTATATTTTTTGTGTTTTAAATTAATTTTATATATATATATATATATATACACACACACACACATATATACATATAAAATATATTTTGCTCCCCATTTGAGGGGCACCTGACATCTGGGGCAAGAAAAACTGATGAAAATGGTGTTGGCTGCATGTTTTATACCCCTAACAACCTGACGTCATGGAAGAAGGGACAGCAACCGATGCAGGACCCAAGACTTTGTTAATCAGGCCGACGGAGGGCAACCTGCCAGCAGATTACCCAAAAGTAATGACTGCAACAGTGAATACACTCTAACATCTACATTTATGGCAAATGTACACAGCTGTACTTCCCATAACCCTATGATAGCTGCGAGAATCTTCAACCACTGGGGCCAGCCTTGCTGCGACCTATTCGCCTCCCCAACCAACTACAAGTGCAGCAACTATTTTGCCCTGATCCACCCTCGGGGACAGTCACCGAGAGATGCTCTAGTCCATGCTTGGCCCTCTGGTCTACTTTGAGCTTATTCTCCTCCTCCCCGCATCTCCCATTTTCTAAAGGAAGCATGACAGTTGAAAAGTAAAGTGATCCTCATTGCTCCATATCGGCCTCGACAAGTCTGGTTCCCCTTCCTTTGGCCTCACCTGCTAGCTCAACCATGGATAGTCAGTCCATCCCCATTGTTGATCTCCCATCCGCAGGGTCTGACTCACCCCAATCTAACAACCCTGGAACTCACAGCTTGGTTTCTCCACTTCCAATGATTGCCAGGCAGGAAAACCTCTCGTCCCCTGTGCGCAATAGTCGTCCACCTGACTAATCTCTCAATAAATGAAAAAGGTTTTCTCTATCGGCAGTGAATAGACAATTAGACCCCTTGTCAGTCCCAGTTTTGGTGGTTTTGGATTACTTATCACATCTTTTCCACTCTGGGATGTCTCTTTATTCGTGTGCATCTAGCTGCCATTTCAAATTTCCACATTGGTTGTCAGGATTCTTCGCTTATGTCACATAGACTCTATGAAACTTTCTTGAAGGGGGTTATCCACTTAAAACCTCCCTTTAGAGAACCGGTACAACCTTGGGATTTGGCATTGGTTCTGCAAGCTCAAACAGCTCCCTCCTTTGAACCTGCATCTTCATGTGATGTAAAATATCTCTTGGAAAACTTTGATGTTCTATAGTCCTATCTCACCTTCATTCTTACATATGGGATCGGAGCCGATCCTCTGCTCCGACTCGGCCTATTTACAAGCTGGAAGTCTTCTAGTTGGCTTGTAGCTAGGTAGGTATTCCATGGTGCACCCGTAAAATCCCCAGATCTCGTTTGTCACGTTGACGAATTTGGTTGTGCTTCTTTGGCTCTGGCTAAGTTTTGCATTTACTTAAACTTTTTCAAATTTATTGGGACTGTTTTAGTTTAAAATAGAAAAACGGTTACCGTATTATTTAGTCAGTTAGCGTAGTTTGCTATTAGAATAGTTAGTCTTATAATTGCGCCATTTAGTGCAATCCTTGGCCTTTTTGACTTCTTAGTACTGGTATCCTGTGTGCTGGTTTTCGTTCTTATTGGACTTAGTATTTGTAGGTGCCTTTTGTGCTCTGTTAAATTGTGTGTCGTTAATGGGCATAAGTCAGTTTTTGTGGCGGTTTCTGCTTATTGCATTGTTATCGTTGTTAACAGAACAAGGTTCTGTTATTCCTTAGTCATAAGTCTGAGTTTTTTGCGGATTCCCGCTTGTTTCTTTGGTTACTGTTGTTAACAGAACTATGTTCTGTTTCCTTTGTTAGTATTCCTGTTCGAGTGTGTGAAATTCTCTGCTTACTGTAACTCTCTGGGTCTGTTTTATTAGAAGACCTAGTTTCTCCATTTCCCTTCCTGCCCAGGCTAGGCCCGTTTAAGTTAGATGACCTAATCCTCGTGGTGTCTTTCTCTTTCCTGCAGGGCTAGGCCCGTTTAAATTAGAGGACCTAGTCCTCCCTCTCCTCCTCTTTCTGTGTGTGTGCTCATCTCTGTGAGAATGTCGAAAGAGAAGTAAGGATCATAAGCCATCTGGCTTTAAGAAATGTATTAAATGCTCACAGAAGATGTCCATAACGGATGGCCACAGTAACTGCGTTTACTTTTTGGGGGACATCCATTTACAGGAGACTTGTTTATTTTGCCACTCTTTCAGTACTAGGGTGTTCCAAGAGAGGAAAAACAAGCTTATCCTAAAAGGTCGTCTTAAACCTTCCTTTGGGGAACATCTGTCTAGCTCTTCCTCCGCTTTCAAATCTACAAAAGAAAAGTCTAAGTCTTCTAAGAGGCCCTCCCCAGCACCGGCTGGTGTCTGAGTCACCTCTTAAAATCACCAAATCAGACAAGTCCACTGTCTCATTGGCTCCACAGAGTTCGGGGCCGACTGAGAGCAGTACTGTGATTACAGGGTCGGATCCAAGTATTTCAGAGCTGACCACCGAGACCATTTCATGGAGCCGGTCTACGGATCCTTTGTCGGTCTCCCCTGTATTGAAGTCTCCAATATTGCAGAGATCCCGCTCTCCAACTCTGTCATCCAGGTATTCCAGAAGTTTATTGGAAGAAGATGTGGAGAGGGTAGTGCTGAGACTGTTGAAGTCATCTGCCTTACCCAAATTGTTTTTGGCTCTGACCCAGTCCGTTCTGGAGCCACTTGAGTCCGTTAAGCCCCCTTCAATCATTCGATTCCTCTGAGCCATGCTGGTTTTTCGGAGCTGGAGTGTTTGGTACCACTGGCAGAACCTTCAGCTTCAGCTCCCCCAGTTCTGCTCCGACACTCTCTCACTGTCTGTAGTGTCTAGGAGCCGAAGCTCCCCGGTCAGCCCCAATGGGGATGCTTGGAACCAAACCTCTTCAGTTCAGAGTCTTCCTCTCAGCACGTCAGCTACTGTGAGTTTGGATCCTATGTCTATCTCGGAGCCAATGTCTCTGGACCCGACTGCATCCTCGGCTCCCTCGGAGCCGGGGAGGTTTTCGGAGCCGGAGAGGTTGGCATTCGAGGTTATGAGGAGTGTGCTGTCCAGATCATCAGCTCCTACCAAGGGTACTGACACTCTTCCCGCTAAGGCACCTACTTCTGTCTCGGCTCCTACCCACTCCTTGGGCAGCAGAGATCCTCGGCCTCAGGAGCCACCGACTGGTGGCCCCCAGTCTTCTGAGACTTCCCCAGAATATCCTTCTGAGGAGCCTCCACAGAAGAGAACATATAAGAGGAAGCATGTAGACTCCCAGGATGAGTCTCTGACCTCTGACACTGACCTCGAGGAGTCAGAAGGGTCCCCCAAGTCTTCCTCTGATGATGTCTCCTTCATAGACATCCTGGAGATCCTTAAACAGAGGTGCGGCTGGCCCACTGTTACCCCTTCTGATGAGGAGTCAGTGTACCTGAAGGCTTTTTGGTCTCAATCTTCATCTTCTTGGGTGTCTCCACCCTTCGAACTGATGGAGCTAGTTAGTCGGAAGGTGTGAGATACTCCTGATGCCATGGAGCCAGTCCCCAGCTGATCGAATAAGTTTTTCTGCACCCTCAGAAAAGGATTTTTTGTCTAAAGGTGTTCCTGTAGATGCCATGGTGGTGGCAGCGGCCAAGAAGGAGCTAGCTGAGACTCCTTCTGTTCATCTGCCGAATAAGGAGTCTCGAACGATGGACAGATATGGGCAGCGTATCTTTTCTTCAGCGGCATTTGCCGTTAGCTGAACTACCTTACTCACTTTACGAGGCTTCAGAGAGATCTCCTTAAAGAGTCAGGAGATTCTGTACAAGGTACATGTACTGAGGGAGTCCCTGACAAGGTGTCTGCCCAGTTGTCCTCCTTGAGCTCTATCATCAACTCTTCCATGTGGCTTATTTCGTATGCAGCCGATGGAGCGAGTAAAGCAGCTGGTTCAGGAATTTCCCTAAGGCGTCATTCCTGGATGCGTTTGTGTAACTTTGCAGAACCGTTCAAGTCTACCTTTACCAACGCCCCCTTCGGTTCCTCATTGTTTGGACCCAAGGTAAAGGAACTCTCACCCGGTGCGAGCAAGAAGGAAAAACACGCTGCCATGGGAGTACGTTTTACTTTTCCCTTTAGACCATACCCTAAAGGTCAGAGGGGCGGAAAGATGTGGTTCAAGAAGTCCCAGAGGTTTTTCCAGGATGCACAGAGTGACTCCTCCTTCAGAGGCAGAGGAGGAGGAGGAAATGGTAGATGTTGCCCTAGAGGCAGGGGCGGTCCGCAAAACCAGGGAGGTCACGATTCCTTTCGAGGCCGGTCTTACCAGCGCTCCTGATGTGGGGCCCGACTGTGCTTCTCTGGGGCTGGTTGGGGGTTGCATTTCTTTGTATCCAGAAGCCTGGCTGGGTATCACTCAAGACAAGTGGGTACAAAGAATTATTACCAGAGGTTATGTCACACCCTTTTCTCTTCCACCCTTTGTTCCCAAGAAGATCTTGGATGTCCCACCCAATCACAGGGATCAGGCAACTGTGGAGGTCAACAAGTTGCTGTCAGAGTCATCCAGACCATCCCAGCAGACCAAATAGGATCGGTAACTTACTCTAGATTCTTTTTAGTGCCAAAACGTACAGGGGATTGGAGGCCCATTTTGGACCTCAGCAGATTGAACGAATCAGTAAAAAAGGACAAGTTCCGGATGGTGACACTGCAATCTATACTCCCATTATTGGGGAAAGACAGTTGGATGTGCTTAACAGATATCCAAGACGCCTACTACCACATAAGGGCGCAGAGGAATCCTCTATGCTTCCGGCTGGGAGCCAGTCATTACCAGTTTCGTGCTTTGCCCTTTGGTCTCACCAAAGCCCCCAGGGTGTTCACCAAATGTATGGCAGTAGTGACAGCTCACTTGAGACGTTGATTCCATGCGTTTATGTATCTGTGTGACTGGCTCTTGACCGCCCCCACCAGGCATCTACTTCAGACCAGGGACGCTACTATTCAGCTTTGTGCCCGGCTGGGAATTTCTATAAATTGGGAAAAATCTGCCGTATTGCCCTCTCAGTCCTGTGATTTTTTTATAGGCGCAGAGATGGACACAGTAGACATGTTGGCTCGTCCTCCTGCCGAAAGGGCACAGAATCTGGTTCTTCAAATTAGACGTCTTTCCCTTACGAAAGGTCAAAGCCAAGATTATTCTGCAGCTTCTAGGGACCATGGCTTCCACCATATTACTAGTGCCACTAGCCAGGCTACTCATGAGAATTCTTCAGTGGCTCCTGTCATCCCAATATTCTGTTCAGCACCTACCATTATCTCATTACATTCTGCTGACAGAATCTTGCAAGAAGGGACCTCCTTTGGTGGACATTACCCAATCAGTTAACCACTGGCACTTCATTTGTTCCTCACCAACTGGTTGCCACTGTGATCACGGATGCCTCACAGACAGGGTGGGGGGGGCATTATCTCGGCAGGACTGTCCAAGGCATCATGGCAAGATCACGAGGCTCACCTGCATGGCAATGTTCTAGAGATGAGGGCGGTGCTCCTGGCGTTGCAAGCACTCCACGACCTTCTGCCTCTGGGGACTATTGCAAAACAATCAGACAACATGTCGGTAGAATGGTATATCAACAAACAGGGTAGAACCAAATCTTACCCACCATGTCGAGAGGCCATGCAAGTATGGAAATGGGCGATATCTTCCCAGCATTTTCTGGTGGCAACGTACATTCCAGGGACAACCAACATGATAGCCGACAAGCTCTGCTGGGCAATCCTGATGCCTCCCGAGTGGTCTCTCAAACAGGAAACAGTGGAACAGATTTTCCGCAGATGGGGACAGCCTTGCTGCGACCTCTTTGCCAGCCCTATCAATGCCAAATGCTGCAGCTACTTCTCCCTCATCCCCCCTCCGGGGGAGTCGCCAAGAGGCGTACTTGTTCACGATTGGCCCCTGGGTCTCCTGTATGCTTTTCCTCCCTTTCCTCTCATTCCCAAGGTTATTCAGAAGACAAAACGACTGGGAAGCAAACTTATCCTCATTGCTCCTTACTGGCCTCGTCAGGTTTGGTTCCCCTTCCTTGGGCCTCTTCTCCTAGACTATCCTTGGATTCTGGACCTAGTTCCAGACCTGTTGACTCACATGTCAGGTTAGCTTCATCACTCCTTACACACACCCTCAATTTGACGGTGTGGCTGCTACAGTTCCATCCCTAGTCAGGTTTCACGATTTCTCACCGTCTGTGACTCATATCCTTGCGTCTTCTCATAAACCTTTAACTAGGAGAATATATTCCAGTAAATGAAGAATGTTCTCTCTCTGGGTGGATAAAATGAATGGTTGACCTTTACAACTGCCTCCATTCCAGTGGTTTTGTAATTCCTGTCTGAGCTTTTTCACTAGGGATCTGCAGCTGCCACTATCAGAGTTCAATTGGCAGCGATTTTAAATTTTCATCTAGGCTTTCAAGATTCTAATCTGATGTCACATAAGCTGTGCAAAACTTTCCTTAAAGGTGCCACTTTAAGGCCCCCCTTTCAAGAACGTGCTGCCTCATGGGATTTAAATTTTGTGTTATCCAAATTAACTTCTCCACCCTTTTAGCCTTCTCATTCATCCTCTGAAATTCCTGTCTTGGAAGACTTTGTTTCTGGTGGCTATCACGTCGGCCAGACAGGTGTCAGAGTTGCAAGCATTGTCTGTAAAACCCTGTTATCTGATTTTTCATAAAGACAGGGTGTCCCTTCGTACTAATCCTTCCTTTGTCCCCAAGGTCTGTTCCCATGCCACCTTGAATCAATCCATAGAACTTCCGGTGTTCTTTCCAAACCATTCCAACGCAGCTGAATATAGGTTTCACCAGCTGAATATCTATAGACAATTACGTTTTTATTTGCACCAGACTAAGGAAATCAGATCAGTTATTTTTCTTCTCCGAATCCAGATCAGGCTTACCAGTTTCCAAAGTAACACTCTAATTGGATTTCTAGTTGTATAGCTTACATTTACAACTCTGAGGATAGACCTTTATCCTTTAAAATCAAGGCTCACTGTACCAGATCTCTACCTCTGCAGCCTTTCAGGCCAGGGTCCCACTTGATAATATTTGTGCTACCCCTCAAACTTTTATTGCTCATTACAAATTGGATTTAACCTCCAGGGTTAGAGCATCATTTGGTTCCATGGTACTAAGGAGTATTTTTCCTTGAGCCACTCAAGAATAAGGTGCTAGGGACATTGTCCCATATGTAAGAATGAAGGTTAGATAGGACTACAGAACATAAAGAAGTTATGTACTCACCATAACGTTTCATGTTTGTAGTCCATCTCACCCTTCATTCTTACGAACCTACCCTCCTACCCCCAGCCTGGAAGTACCTGAAGACAGAAAAATATTATTCTCCTTTTTTATGGAGACCTTTTAGTATTGGCTCCTTTTGTATGTTTGTTGTTATGTCTCCTAGTTAGCAGCAAACAAGATTTGGGGGATTGTACTGGTGCACCATGGGATACTTACCTAGCCACGAGCCAACTAGAAGACTTCCAGCTTGTAAATAGACAGAGTCTGAGCCGAGGATCGTCTCCGATCCCATATGTAAGAATGAAGGGTGAGATGGACTACAAACATGGAACATTATGGTAAGTACATAACTTCTTTTTTCTGATTGCAATTACATCGGCCAGATGCTTGTCAGAACGTCAAGCCTTGTGCATCAAACCTCCCTATCTTATCTTCCATAAGGATAGGGTATCACTGAGAACAATTCTTCCATTTTACAAAAATTGGTGTCAGAGCTGTCTATCAACCTTCCAGTGTTCTTTCCTAACCACTCTAACAAGGGAGAGTATTGCCTGCACTCCTTGGATGTTCATAGGCAATTACGATTTTATCTAGACGGAACAAAATCTACCCGTAAATCAGACCAACTTTTCCTGGCTTTTTTCTGGACCTGGACCTAGACGAGATCATCCTGTCTCAAAAGTTACATTGGCTTCGTGGTTGAGAAATTATATTATCTTTATGTACAACAAGAACAATGTCACCTTGCCTCACATAGTGAAAGCACATTCTCAAGGTCTATGGCAACTTCAGCAGCTTTCCATGCTAAGGTTTTCCTCAATGATACTTGCTTAGCTGCAACTTGGGCCAAAACTCATACCTTTATTCTTCATTACAAATTGGACTTGGCCTCCAGAGGTAGAGCTTCTTTTGGCTCCGTGGTGCTCAGGAATGTTCTTCCATGAGGCCACCCAGGGATACAGGTAGCTGGGGACTCTATCCCATCAGTAAGGAATGAACGAAGATTAACAACATCAGATAAAGAGGTTATATCTTACCATAACGTTCCATCTGTGTTGTTGATCTTCATTCATTTATTACTTCCCACCCTCCGTAGGTTCCTGGTTTATCTCGTATACTATTGTAGGTCTGTTATGACCAGAGGTAGCCTCTACTTTTATCTATCAACTTGCAAACTCTATCTGAGGTAACAGAGAGCAGAGCATTCTGTGTAGGACCTTAGCACGAGAGTTTTTGGCTGAAGTGAGCTTGATATTTGGCCAGCTCTGTTCCGAGGATGGAACCGATAACCCATCAGTAATGAATGAACGAAGATCAAAAACTCAGATGGAGCGTTATGGTAAGACTTAACTTCTTTTTCCCCTACCTGGTGATTGTCAGTATCGTACATCTGTCAGTCACCTGTCTGCATCTACCAAATGGTGTCGAAAAAACAGCTGGCAACACAGTGTACATTCAGTCGGTTGTCAGACAAACACTTTATATGATGGTGCAATACATATGGATCTGCTTTACACTGCAAATGGTCAAGACCATAAGATCGAAGTTTTGAAATTTCAAAATTGTAATAAAAAAATTTGTTTTTGCAGGGGGGCAAGCCTTCTCTGCACCCCCCCCCCCCCACACCCCCTGCTAAATAAATATACCAACAGCAAGATCGCACTACAGTGAGGAAAACCATAAATTTCCTATTCCGTGCTGTACAGCGATCTCCATTCAAAACGTTCAAAGTTTCAAAACTCCAATCTTATGGTCTTGATCTTTTGCAGTTCAAAGTTTTGAAACTTTGAGCTTGTGAAGGGAATCAATATATATACATACATTGAGAGAGAGAGAGAGAGATACTATATAAAACACACGCGCACACACACACACACACACACTCTTGTACTGCATTTTTACTGTTTGGATTCCTCTTTAGCACATTTCCTACAACATGTGTTGTGCTGTGCATCACTGGATGTTCATCGTGTTACCCTGCTGCAGTCATCACACCTGGGTTATCCTGCCATCAGGCGGTCCCGCAGTCGGCCCGAATTACAAAGTCTTGGTCCGGCATCGGTTGCTGTCGCTTCTTCCCTGTTTTAAGTTTAGCATAAGATTTAATGGTGAGTGTAGTCGGTCTGAAGACACCGGTGGTGTTTCCATTCTACCGGTGTCTAGTTCTGCTCCGGTGTCGGTAGAAGGCTGCGTCGGCCTAGTAGACTCCGCTTGGGAATCCGCAGCTGTCTGGGTTTCCAGTTCTGCGGTCATCAGGGGCTGCGTAGGCGCCTCACTGAAAACTGGAGAACCGGTGACAGGCCCAACTGTGGCCTCTGTGTCTGGCTTATTCCTAGGCTGCCTATCCTTATCCTTGCGTTTTTTATGAGTGGCGGTCGTCGGCTGCTCCGACGGCATGATATAATTAAATTTCCTGCCAAAGTAATGCCGTGCGAAGTCAAAACGGCGTTTGATAGTTCATTTATTAAACCTAGCACAAAACCGACAATGGAAGTCCTTATGAGGTATTTGCTTCCCACAAGAAATGCAATTGTTAACTTATTCTGACATCGGACTGAGGCAAGAAAATGTTCCTCAATGGGGTACTTGGCTTTAATGAAGACTTCGGACTGAAATTCAAATCAAAAATCTCAGGTGTCGGCCAACCGGCACTTGCAAACTGCTTCTGCTTCAGGCACCGCGCGGCAAGAAAGACTGAAGAAAATGGCGTCGGATGCCTCTTAAATACCCCTGGTGCACTGACGGCAGGGAAGAAGCGACAGCAACCGACGCCGGACCAAGACTTTGGAATTCAGGTCGACTGCGGGACCGCCTGACGGCAGGATAACCCAAGTGTGATGACTGCAGCAGGGTGAACACTCAAACATCTACATTTATGGTAGGTACAAAACTGTACTTTTGCAGTGCACTGTAGATGCAATCGTCCAGAGTTGCCATTTTCCCTGTAAAACAACTTCTGTTTTCTCAAATAGCTAGCTGAGTGTAGATCAGCTAGTTTCCCCACTGAGAAGCAGTACCTAAAGTGTTTGTGATCAATTGTAGTCCTCCCGCTCCCCTTCAGCCCATCTACTCCCAATTTAGCTAATTAAAACCCCTCTTACACTACCTCTCGTAAATTGCAAAAAAAAAGATCAACAACTGCCGTGGAGGGGCACTTTCCTACTTTCGCTTTAAACAGATCTAGGTTAGATTATAGAAATTTTGAAATTTTGAAATTCATATGACCGAGACTATGTGATCGAAGTTTTGGAATTTCGAGCATTAAAAATAAACAAAATTCTATTTTAACATTTTTGCAAGGGGGCAAGCCCCCCCCCCCTGCCCCCCACCTACACCCCCTGCTAATTAAATATACCAACTCCGAGATCATACTACATTGCAGAACAGGTTAAATTTTCCATTCCGCGCTGTACCATAATCTCCATTCAAAAAGTTCAAAGTTTCAAAACTTCGATCATATGGTCCCGACCATATGACTTTTGAAGTTTTGCAACTTCAGTAATCAGATTGTATCCCAGGCAGGTATGAGCCTAGCACTGAGCAGCATTCTACCTTCTCTAAGGATGATACCACAATTATAAACAGAAGAGGACAGCGTAGTTTAAATTTGCCTCCTGAGACAATATAGCAGTTGCCTCATGTTCACTGACAACCACCTTACTTTTAAGCAGACTGACAGTTTGCAAGACATGTAATTGCACTGTCTTTGGAGGCAAAACACTTGCATATAGACAATGATCTCAGATAGGTTGCCAGTAAAACACACACACACACACACACACACACACACACACACACACACACACACACACAGACTACACCTGCTGTGGATCAGACATACAAACTCACACATGCTGAGGCTGTTAACTTTCAATTCATCCAAACCTCAAAGGTCTCCCAGATGCTGGTAGCAATCTCCTAAACACTGTTCAAAGACAACACCCCCCCGAGTATACATACACCCATATCTCACAATATCTCACCCTCTAAGCCCTCAAGGCAAACTACCACATAAGCCAATATGTTGGTCATTGGAGACTTGTATTATGATGCATTCTGATGTCCCACTCACCAGGCTGAAAAAGGAGATGGCCATAGTCAGCTGTTAATCAGGGGCAAGGCTCCACCAGACTATACACTCAGGTTATTGAACCACAGGTACGGGTATGATTCTGTCCTTTTCCATGTGGGCATTTGACTTACCTCCATGGACTATATGAAGAGAGACATGATAAAGCTTTCAGATTGTATCCCAGGCAGGGATGAGCCTAGCGCTGAGCAGCATTCTACCTTCGACAGGGATGATACCACAATTATAAACAGAAGAGGATTGACTTTAACAATTGGCTTAGTTACTGGTGTCATTCTAAGTGGGTCCGATATTTGTCAAGTTGGGAGGACATGATCGGCAGATCACTCTGCTTTGCCAGGGATGGTCTGCACCTGTCTCCAGTAGGCTTTCTGATATTGGTCAAAACATTATCCACCACTATAGTGCCTTTTTTCAGCTAATGCCAACCTGATAAACCTTCCAACACAGCAAGTGTTAAGATAAACTAAAGATGTCACTGCTCAATTCTAGGAGTCTCAACAGAAGCTCCATTTCCTGGAGGGACTCCTTACCTTTGAGAGCACTGACAGCTGTGCAGATACTGATACATAGTTTAATGTTGCTGAAGGCACCCCAGCAGTGCAAGGCTATAATAGCTTGTACACATTTAGATCAGCTACTGCCCAAGAAGGGGCCAAAGGTGAAAGTGTATTAGTTTACATAAAAAGTAAGCATGTCTCAAGATTGGCCAGTCAATATGACGTGCTTGAGCTGCTTTATGTCCAACTAACCTTGGGTAAAATCCCATACCATATCCTTGCTGGCTATAGATCCCTGTCTATTACCCAGGATAACCATACCATATACTTGAATGTACTGGGAGTCACTTACCATTCAGCCCATCACCATATTATGAGTGATTTCCTCTATTTCTCTTTAAACTGGACTCTACACACACGTGTGTGTGTGTGTGTGTGTGTGTGTGTGTGTGTGTGTGTGTGTGTGTGTGTATGTATGCATGTGTATATGTATGTATGCATGTGTATATGTATGTATGTGTGTGTATATGTATGTGTGTGTATATATATATATATATATATATATATATATATATATATATATATATATATATATATATATATATACACACACACACACACACACACACACACACACACACACACACACACACACACACACACTAGACTCCCTGTTATCCGGTCTCGCTGGGACCGGACCTTAGGCTGGATAAACGAATAGCTAGTTAATCAGAAAAAGCCTGCAAAATTGTATTTATAGGTTGTAAATTAGCTATAATAACATGATTTGTGTTGGTATGCATTTTTCTATTAAATAAGAAGAGTAAAACTCAAATATTTGTCATTGTTTAGCCCATAAGAGGCAATATATATATAATATATAAGCCACTAAAATAGAGGATCAAAGCTTTACTGGGGTGCAAATATCCTGGATCTGGTACAAATGTTAGGGATGTTGCACCTCACAAGTGTAATGTCCTCACTGGTCATATCAGACCACAAAGTGGTCACCCTTGAAATAAATATAAAATCTGAACTCCCAGCAAACCCCTGAACATTTAAGAAATTTTCTAAGGCTAACCACCTCTTACTAAGCAATGACACAGCTAAATTACAAGTAACCCTGAGAACACTGTGTCCTGTGTGGATGTGTTTATGGAAATCTTATGCAAACATGTATATAACTCCAAAAAAACAGCAGTACCAAACCAAAATAGATTAGATTATGGACAAACTCCAAAAAAAAGACCTCTTGGTGGACCCCCAGTATAATCTTGGCTGTACATCAAAAGAAAGAAATTCCTGTCCGAAAATAGAAGGGGCTATGCCCAACAGACAAAAATCTCCCTCTAGTCTCATGAAGCAACTTGGAGGACTAACAAAGTTCACCAAATCCAACTTTGAGCCGGAAATAGCTTTCCATGCTAAGGATAACTATGACATTTTTCAGTTATGTACACACTCTTAAGTGGAATACCCAACAGTGTGCTAAACCAATAGTAAATGGAATGCCCTATACCAAACCAGAGGATGTAGTATATTTGCTGGCTGATTGTTAGCTCCAGTTTTGCCCCCCCCCCCCCATTACTCCCCAGGAACTACCCTCTACCATTTCTTCTTTAATTGTCACCAAACAGGCCCTCGCTGCATTCTCCAGAGCTAAAAACACTGCATTGATGAAAATATCATCACAGGATGATGCTTAAATAACTTGAAACAAGACCTGTCAAGCCCATTAGAATCTCTATTCAAACATAGCCCCTAGACAGGCTTTGTCCTAGGGAATGGAGTACTGCAAAGGTCATCCCTCTACACAGTGAAACCATCAACAGGTCTAGTGAACTACAGACCCATAAATTTGACTAGACTTGTATGCAGTGCCATGGAAAGAATTATCGAGGACCCAATAAATGATGGACAGGAAATCTTCAAACACTAGACCCATCCCAGTTTGTTTTTGTCAAGGGCAGGTCATGCCTACTAAACTTGGTTGACTTCTTTGAGCAGGTCACTAGTGCCATGGACGAGGATAAAATGGTACATACCGCCTACCTCGACCTCGTAAAAATGTATTTGACACAGTACCACACACTGGTATTACAGATCAACTCACAAATTTAGGCATAAATCCCTGTCACACAAAGTTAGGATGGGGGAACCCATCCACCTCCACCAGGAGGTCTGTTAGTGGTGTCCCACAGGGCTCAGTAGTGGGACTTCTCCTGTTTGAAACATGGTTCTCTAAAGTCTGAGCAAATGTAGAAGGCCTTTAGCTGACCACATTTACTGACTACTTCAAGCTGGGTGCAGTCATAGATGTAGATATTCTCTAGGAGGGTCTGACAGACAAATTACTGATGCCAGAGTAATGGCCTATAACTCAGTGCAGAAAAAAAAGCATAATTTTACCCTTTAAAAAGAGAACCACACCTACAAATTGCAACATTAACATTGATAACATTCCAACAAGAGCAGGCCTAGTGGTAATGGACTTGGAGACTCAGGTTGACAGTAATCTGAACATTGATCACCATTCGTGCATGGTGGCAAGAATATCCACCTATGGTGCACAACTTGAGTAATAGCATGGCATCCAGGTCTAAGGACATCATGATTCCACTATACTCACTCCTCCTTAGATCAGTAATTGAGTACAATGCACCCTTTGGCATGCACCTGACTAAGCGTTTGTAACCGCTGGAGCGGTCACAGAGGTTCCTGTCCAAAAAGAAGGGTGTAAATAACATGTCCGATGCAGACTGCCTCAAAGCCCTGTTCCCAATACACTGTCACCTCTGGACTAATGAGGTGTGATTTATGCCTAAACTTCAAGGCATTCTCTAACCCATTTCTGACAGGTATGTCTCACAGAGATTACTCCTTCTCTGGAACAGACTCCCCATTCATTTGAAGCAGAATGGATGGGAAATTGTAAATTCACCCTTGGCTTGTCGTTTGTGTATCTTATGGACAGGTGCAGCATGTAGATACCCTAAGGCACAAACCTATGCCATTGCAGTCCTTGGGCATTGATAACTGTAAAATTGAGGCATGAATGGCTAGGCTCAAAAATGCTCTAGGGCCATTAGCCTAGTAACCTCCTTTGAGAGCACACCTCAAGAGGTGAATCTCTGCATCCATGCTGAGGGTACTTAATAAAGGGCTACGATCAGACACCTAATCAATTCTTTGTAGTGTGTAGTGCATAATCTGCTCCATGTACTACTAGTTACAGGAATAAAAAAAAGCATTAATGGATTCATTTTGCGTGCTTTCAAAGCTGTAAGTCACTTAACGAGTGCTGTAAGGAAGACAGTGTAACACATTGTTTTTTGTTACAGAAAGTTAGGAATAGATTACTGGCCCAGAGAGCAGGCAGAAACAAATCCTGATGCTGTCATTAGCTGGCCAGTACTGGCCGGTTTAACTGCCTAGCTCAAGACCTGATCTTAACAAGTGAAGCAAGGGTGCTTAATCATTAAGTTCGGGTTTCGCACTATAGAAGTGCATAACTGATGTCGCTCTCTCTCTGCATATTGGAGTATAATCACCATGCTCTACAACAGAGTTGTATCAGCATTTTCATCTGTTACCATCAGCATTCCCCCTTCCTTCTCTTGCCTGCCTTTGTCCAGATGGTGCCATCTCTTAGATAATGGGCTTTGAGTAGCTTGAGAGTTATTTTCTTGGTGCTCCATACTATGCAGGTTGGAGATGCTCTGGAAATGGAAGATTCGTTGCTCAATTGTTGTGGGCAAAAAGGAGAGTCAGTATTTGTATCCCATGTACATTTCCTAGAAGCTACCCCGGTGAGTTGCGCTCAGATGCTCTATGAAGTCCCTTTTTGATCAGTCAGAGATGCTGTTTGTCTGTGCCAGTCTGGGTGGACAGTCTCCCCATTTGGACTTGGCTATCTATTGCACTGTAGGTCAGGCAGCACATACTAGTTTATAGCATTTGGGATGAAAAGCTTCATTACTGCCTCTTGACTTCCAGGAAACTTCTTGCTGCTGGAGAGGGAGAACTGGCAACAGCAGGAGATGATTGTCACAACATGCACTTATATAAGCGGCAGACTGCCACAACTCTCAGTATTGCAGGTTCGCCCAGGAACTGCAGAAAATAAATGTGTCCTCATTTCAGCTGCCTGCCATCAGCCATATCCAGGTGGTCTCTCCTCAGTCATGTGGTCTACCTTTCCTGACACCTGTCCAGCTTGTCTATTCAAACCAGAACCCCAAGCCTGGAAAGTTGAGTGTAGGCAGTTTAAGGAAGTGTGCAAAGAGGACTGAGATGTTGTACAGCACTATGTCAGCTGTGGAGTTAATGTCCTACCCGCTATCCCATTCCAATTCACAGTGTGCATTAGATAAACAGACCCCACTGGACTAGCATCATTGGTCTCCGCCATTTACTGCTAGTCTTGGCTTGTAAAATGCCCCTCCCCTGAGAAGCTAAAGTAGCAAAAATGTCTCTTCACCCTACACATGTGACCTTCTTCAAGGAAGGGTTCTCCTTGTAGATAATTGTCCTCATACATTCTGTCCTCTTGTCAACCTTCTGTACAGTTCTAGAGGTGGTTGTACATAGCTAGATGTCTGTATTATTGCTAGTAGACCTTATTTAACAGGACACAATACTAATTAATCACTCAGTGCTACAGCACAAATGGCATACTGATTTTTTTTGTGATGCATCACACTGTGTGACTTCCCTAGGAAAGCCGTCTTTATCTGCCTCAACAAGGGCTTGTTCTTTACTGAAATAATTAAATGGTATTAAATAAAGCAAGCTTTGAAATGGATTGTAGAGGACTGTCATCACAGTAAAAGTATGGATTCAAATCTGCACTTTGCTGCTGGGAAATTTCACATCATTTAAGAAGTGCTGTAGGTAAGAAACCCACATTATGACTAAATACTAAGAAACTTCTTTGACAAAGGTCTATTGCTTTGTCAGGTTTTTCGTATTCACAAAAAGGCAACTTTGTCAGGTTTTTCATATTCACAGAAAGGCAAGAAGTAATTAAGAACCGGAGTCTAAGGATTGAATTTCTTTGAAAGTAGAAGAAATGTATGTGGTAGGCCAATAGGGAGCTATGGCTCGATAAATCATAACTGATGTAGTTAGACTGATAATTGTTCTGTAATAGCATGCATGTATTGAAGATGTGTGTGAACGTTCTACTGTAGTTTCTGCTTCTTGTGTAGAAGTGCTACAGTTGCTAGGATAAAGAAGTCTTATTTATTTCTACAGAAGAACTTGAATGACTATCGCTGCTCGGATTCATCATCACGCTACCTTCATAATGAGTTTGAAGAGAGGAATACCTGCTTACTTGATGAAAGCTTCTTGGAATGTCCCAAATGTAAAGCTCAGTATCTTACAAGTCAGCACAGAGAGCTACTTGCCCACATTGATTTCTGTATGGACTAAGTTAAAAGAAGTCATACTTTGTGTAAATTTTCTAAACTGCTGATTTTGCTCCATTTTTTGCACTAATTTCATATGCACATTTGAACGAGGCTTTGCTCAGTTTTATTAACTTAAAATCAGCCTCACATTGTACATTTGCAGATGAACTATATTTATTGGCAGTCCAGTTTGTTTTTACTGTATTTGTAAACTGCTCTTAGTATTCATATATCAAGTATTCCATTACCTTGCAGATGTTCTCTATAAAGGTTTAACTTGCTTTTTAACTTCCTTTTATATTTTGTATATGTAAACTGCTCTTGGTATGCATATATCAAGTATTTCATTACCTTGGCGATGTTTGAAGATATGTATAAAGTTTTAACTTTCTTTTTATTTCCTTTTATATTGTGTATAGACTTCTTTGAGATGTTAACACTATGTTGATTTTTTGGAATTTTAGTATCCTAGCAATATCTTTAGAATTTATGCAAATACCAGCTTTTAGTGCAAAAAATGACAAGGGGGCTTCACTACCTTCCATGCGACTCTGTGATTAAAAAAAAAAAAATCTGAAGCAGAATCACTTTCAGCCCTGGTGAGATTAGTGAGAAACTGAAATGTTCATTAATGTCTTCTATCTGGCGCAACTGAGACTTGAAATCCTGAAGAAAGTGACGCACTCAAGGCATTGTATAAATGGATTAGAGCTGGAATCCATTTTTGAGGGAAGATAGGCAGAATGTAAGGTTACATAAGACAGATGTCCTCCAGATCTGTGAATTCCACTTTAGAATCCTAAAGCACTTAAATGATGACTGTTGTAAACAAATTCCAGGTAACTGTCATCAATCCAGCCACCCTTTTTTTTTGCCAGCCCTGACTTCACCTGCACTGGTTACTGGCTCTGTAACACTGGTTCCCCTAGTGTAAAACTAATATATGGCTCTAGTGATTAGCATTATTCAGCTGTAGCCAGAGCAGTGCCTGATACTAAAGCCAAGCCCCCCCCCCCCAAAAAAAAAATGTCTGCTGACAGTTGGTCCTTCTGTGGGATTTAGGGTTATAATTCCTGTAGATGATGATCACACAGAAATCTGTTTGTATGTTTCTGTCCAACTCCCACAGACTACCTCTAGTTAAGAACACGAGGGGGCTGCTGGCGTTATCAGGAGGAGGAGCTTTGCGCCAGCTGCGTCTTGGTCTTCCTTTGTCTCAATGAACGAAGACTTAAAGTTGTTACCGACCTGGCATAATTCAGATGGTTTCTCTTAGTCACAATCTTCTTGGGGCAGACAGTATTACTTAGGACGAGAGTTCATGTACTTGTTTTCCCAGTCATTTTCTTCTCCAAAGAAATCCTTAAACAAGTATCTGAGCCAGAAGAGTATTGAAATCTGTGTTCCACCTTTTGAGCTTTTCTTTAGGGGTGCCATATTCCAGGTTTGGATGCACCACTACAGTCATATTAGAGATATCTAAATGTCTTTGAAAATAATCCCTACGCATACACATGTATGACCTTTTTTTTTTTTTTTTTTTTTTTTTTTTTCTCATTTCAAGTCTAATCCACCACAGAGTCTGGGTCCTTTATCCTGGACAAAAAGCCTAACACTTGGCAGCTCTGCTGGTGATTCAGTGCATTAACTGGCTATTTCAAATTAAGCATTCCCTTATCTTTGGTTGTAGCCCATGTGACCCGTCTTTCGTATTCTGCTAAAAATTGTACAGTTGCTAAACCACAGACAGCATCAATGACTTTTGCATAGCTTTGTGTACTTTAAATGTTGCTATTGAGGCTCCTGAGGATGTCATTGGTATGTGCTTATGTTGCTCAATCTGACTTTGAACATCATTTCTGCATGAGGAATTCAGACAGAAACTGCGAGTGCCTCTTTTAATCATTGACTAGTTAGTGCATTTGGAAAGTGCTGATGAAGCCATTGTTGAAGATATAACAATGGGACAAAGTCTTTTAGTATTGATCCTTCAGCCTTTGCATACCTGATCAACAGATTCATATCAACCACAGAAGAGTCCTTTATCATCTCCTAATACAAGGTCTAAAACAAGTGACTTTTTCCCACCTGTCACTGGCAGCTCACCCATGAGAACTTCTGATGCACTTCTGCATTCCCAATTCATGTTTATTTTAGACAGAGTGGTAATGTTTGGTAGGGAGGTTTATTGCCTCTGCTGAGGCCTGTGATGCTTCACTTGGTCAAATAAAGCATTTGCAGCTTCATTCCATAGAACTGGAGGGTCCTTTTTCTGTCCATTCATTTTTTCTCCAAATCTGTAAAACAGGCTAACATTCTTTTTTCAGAAAAAAAATATGGGTCTTGTTACTAAAGTCAATGCTACTTTTTAAGATTTTATTCCCATTTGCTTTTGGTTTCCAGGAGAAACCGAGGATCCAGAACCACCCTAAGCCTGCACTTGGCCATATTTGGTATCATACCTCTCAACCTGGAAACATCAAAAATCTGGACAAAGGCCCATGAAAAATAGATAAAAATCTGTGCACTGATTAACATAACATTTGCATGCACAATTATGTAACCCTGCCCACTTCACTGGAATTGTGGGATACCAACTTTCAAACACAAACTGAAGAACAACCAAAATATGGCCCCAGACCCTGTTGTAAATGGTAACTGTTTTTTAATGTGTAGCAATGATGTTCACTGGGAAGGGAGAAGATGAGGAACTTTGGTGACTTGCAGTATGTGGGTTTTGTTAAAAGTAGGATATTTAATGGTAGGCAACATTCTAATCTTAGCAAAAGAATATTATAGTTTACTAGGACCTGCAAAAGTAATTTTCCATGGCCTACTGATCAGTGGCGTAGCTAGAGTTTGCCTCCCCCCCCTCAAAAAGTCATGGTTGAATAGGACTCCCCCATACAAAGCCCTCCCCACTGCAGCCATTCCAGTGTCCCATTACTTAGCTATTTTGCCCCATTTACCATAAACACTGTAATGTGCTTACTTCTACAATGATTATTTGGATTTCATTTAAAACTTTTATTTTACATTTTATAGCACAAATACTGATAGACGTCTGCTAAACAAAGCAATACAGTCTCACAGTGAAAACAGGCTTAGCATTAAGGATTCACTGCTCTTGAAACTCATATTCATTGAAACAGCGTTGAAATCCACATTCAAAGAAAATGCATCTGGCCAGTGGCTGATAAATATTACATTTGAGTTGTCTTCAAATCATAGGCCCCTTGCACATGAAACATACACGTTTTCTTTGATACACCTTCCCAACTGTATTAAATTATTTTCCTTGTATAATACAGCACACTTGTTAGAGTGCATTTTAAATTTATTGTTTTTAACATTTTCCAGTAAGCAATGAAACAATGCAAGAACCAATGACAAAACTGCTCAAGTCAGAAATTTCCATCATAAAAGTCTACTTAAACTTCTACAATCCACCAGTATCAGTAAATATGCACAGTCTCTGCAGAAGTAAAACTCATCTAAATAATTCCACAGTAAAGAGATCTGTTAACTAATGAAGAGGTTGCCACTAGGAAACAACTTTATATTTTATTGTTTTCACCTACAAAGAAAGTGCCTGTTCCCCTTGAGGGATACATTTCCTCTTACATTAAAAATGATAAGCTACTAATATTGCAATAGGGAATGGATGGCAAACTGACAATAGGTTCATAGTTACTAGGTATCACTGCCAAAGAGGACATTCTCAGGACTGCAGCATCCACGCCCTTTAAAAGTACAGCACAGTAAAATATCAGCAATCCATCTACATACTGTTGGAGGAGATGTTCTTCGTGTTTCACTGTTGCAGTCATCACATTTGGGTTTATCTGCCTGCAGGTAGCCCTCAGCCAGCCTGAATACCAGAGTCTTGGATTCCTGCGTCAGATGCTGTCTCTTTTTCCATGATGTCAGGTCTTCAGGGGTGTAAAACATGCAGCCGACACCATTATGTCTGTCTTTCTTGCCGTGCGATGCCCGAAGCAGAAGCAGTTCGCAAGTGCCAGTCGGCCGACTCCGGTTCTGAAACTCTAAAATGAAACTTTCGGAAGTCTTCAAAAAAAGATAAGTACTCCATTGGGGATCTTTTTTCTTACTCCAACCGATGTCAGTAAAAGTTAACAATTGTCTTACTTGTGGAAAGCAAATACCTCAAAGATTTTCATTCGTACTGCATTCCTTGCTTAGGCCCAGACCACGACGTCCCTCATGGTCGGTTTTGTGCCTTGTTCAACCCCCGAACTATTCATCGTCGGGATATCTTTGCAGCAAATTATTTTGGCACTCTGTATCAGTACTCTGAAATGGCTTCGTTAAGCCATCAGACTACCGATCTGACAAAAAAATGAAAGATAGAGTGACAGACCGCATAGGTCCAAAACTGCCGATGACTCTTCCGTTATGCTAGTCGCCAATCCACCGGTACTCAGTGAGGTGCTTTTGCAGCCCCTGATACCTGCTACCTCAGATTCACAGGCCTCTACTGTGACCCATTCGGAGTCCGGTATGCCGCAAGATGCTTCTTCAACTATGGAACCTGTGGATATCTCTACCTTGGATGGGTCGGGAGCCGCTGTGCAGGCACCGGCTTCTGAGGGTGTTTTCAGGCCTACAGAAGTGCATTTTAAACCAACGCATCTTCATCCAGGCCTAAAACTCCCACCACACCCAGAAAACAAATGTCCAAACTGCATGCTCAGGCCCCATATGCCTAAAAAAACCAAATGCTTAGAATGGCTGAAGACCTTATTACCTTTAATTAGGGGAGGCCAGCCTTCCCCCTCTGAGACCTAGAACTTGATTTTTCTTCTGATCAGGAATCTGATATTTCTTTTCCTTCCCTTTACCAGGATTTGCCCTTATCTACCTATGAGGATTCCATTCCCTCTGTTTCCCCTCCAGAAGATTTTTCTTTTGGTGAAACCTTGCGCACACTTAGGGAGCATTTTCACTGAGAGAGCCATGATTACTCTGATTCCAAAAAGAGGCTTAGGGAATTCTTACTCCTTCCTCAACACAGGCCTTTAGCTATCCCTCCTGTTCTGGAAATTGTAGATGATGCTTTCTTGGAATCTAGCCTTTCCCCAGACACTTTACCTCCAGCTCCCAGAAAACCTGACCGGTATTACAGAGTACCTGACTCTCACAAGTTTATCTTCAAGAATCCTACTGCGGATCCAGAGACCCTTTCCCAAGGACCCAAAGGCATTAAGGCTACTGCTGCCAAAAATCCTACCCTTTCTGATCGAGATTCTAGAGCCTTTGACAGATGGGGTAAGAAGGTATACACTTCTGCTCCTTTGGCCATTAGGGCTTTAAATTGCCAGTTTCATATGTCAAATTACCAGCAGCATATTATGGGACTACTTAAACAGAAAATGATGTTGATTCCTGACTGTGCTGAACACACACAATTGCAGGATTTAATGCATTCTGCAGAACAAGTTGGTACATACTTTGCAATGTGGTTTTGACTCTTTAGAAGCATCTTGCAGGGCTGCTGTCACTGGGTCTGTACTTAGAAGGCATGCTTGGCTTAAGGAGCAAAACTTGCCAGATCATGTTAAAGCTAAATTACCGGATGCTCTCTTAAACCAAGACTGCCTGTTTGGCAACAAAGCAGAAGTCGTCCTCTAATGGAATGGAGGAAAAAGCTAAATCTATGCAAACTGTTAAAGATTTCTTACAAGTCCAGCCACCCAGATTTAGTAGGCAGTGGCCTTCAAAGAACTGGTCCATTCCAGTCTCTTCCAGGACTTCAGACTAAACCCAGGAACAGCAGACCATATAGGTTACATTCTCAGGCTGCGCAGAGGCCTAAGCAGTGGGGGGCTCCCACTTCCAAAGCAGGGAGTAGAAAGCTACCCCCCTACGGAAAAATGGCACAATGACTTAACCTTAACCCTTCCAAGCCCTGCTCAACTGCCTGCTTCCCTTAGGAGAAAAGCTCGCCCTGCATGCAAAAAACTGGGAACTCATTACCCAGAACAAATGGGTTTTGAATATAGTTTCCCAAGGATACAGATTTCACTTCCAC
This sequence comes from Protopterus annectens, assembly GCF_019279795.1. Classification (NCBI taxonomy): domain Eukaryota; kingdom Metazoa; phylum Chordata; order Ceratodontiformes; family Protopteridae; genus Protopterus; species Protopterus annectens. Next base: position 885,072,666 of record NC_056748.1, on the reverse strand, counting down.
ACCCTACCAACCCCAAATGGTTGGCCAGATCTACCCCCCCATATCAGTGGGGGGAGGCCCCAACAGCAGGTTCTCTCTCTTCCAAGTATCAGGGCTATTCAACCTGTCCCAGCCAAAGGGGAAAAGGTTTTTATTCAAGACTTTTCCTGGTACCCAGAAAAGACAGCTCCTGGCATCCTAACCTGGACCTCTCTTTTCTAAATACCTTTCTGGTAATCCCAAAATTCTAACACTTCAACAGCTTCTTCCTATGCTAGGCAAAGATGCCTGGTTGGCAACCTTAGACTTAAAGTAAGCTTACCTGCACATTCCAATAAGGGAATCTTGCAGGAAATACATACGCTTCAAAGCAGGTTCTATGCACTGTCAGTTCTCTGCACTTCCCCTTGGCTTATCTACTGCACCCATGGTACTCACAAAATGTCTAGCTCCAGCCATTGCATTTTGCAGGCAGGGAAATATTCAGATATACCCATACTTGGACGATTGTCTGATTCAGGCAGAAAGCCAGGACTTGCTATTAAAACATCTGGCATTCGTAAAGAAACTTCTAACCTCACTGGGGTACACCACAAATGAAAAATCTCACCTACTACCCTGCCAACAAGATTGTATTCCTGGGAGCAAGCTTGAACACAACTTCCAAGATGGCTTTCCTCACTCCAGAGAAACAAGTTTATTTGACAACCTACTTCAAACTATTGGCCACAAAGCCCCAGCTATCTGCAAGGAAAATTCTGCAAGCCCTGGGGTTCATGGCCTCTTGCATTCTACTAATTCTATGTGCAAGACTGCATATGAGGAAACTGCAATGGTATCTAAAAAGCCTATGGTGTCAACATTCTCAGGACCTGGAATCGATGATTCCTATCATTCCTTGTATAATGATGGAGTTCCTTTGATGAGCAGAGGCCTGCTACCACAACAAGGGGATCCCTTTCACTCTACCCCCTGCCACCCAAACCCTAAAAGACACATCAGACTATACATGTAGGGGCTTACTTGGCAGGGCAGTGCATTCAGGGCAAATGGAACCTGAGACAGATGCACCTGCATATCAACCAAAAAGAAATGTTAGCTGTACAGATTTCCCTGACAGCCTTCAAAGACTGCATTCTTCCAGGACAACAATTGGTAAACACAGACAACACCACAGTTATGTGGTATATAAACAAGCAGGGGGGAACCCACTCGTACCCTCTCTGCAGACTAGCCATGGCTCTGTGGAACACAGCCTTGAGCTACCAAGTGCACCTACAAGCTCAGTTCCTGCCAGGCAAGCTAAATTCACTGGCAGACGACCTAAGCAGAAATCTCATGGACCCGCACAAATGGAAACTGGAGCCAGAAATATTCAACCTCCTGAAGAACAAATGGGGGACTCCAGAGGTAGACCTGTTTGCCTCCCCTCAGAACTACCAATTGGACAAATTCTGCACAAGAGCTTCCCACTGTCAAGCTTGGAAAGTGTTTGCCCTATCCTTTACCTGGGAAAGCCCCTCGGTTTATGCCTATCCCCTCTGCCTCTCCTCTCGAAGGTTCTGCTAAAGATCAAACAGGACAAGCCAAGGACAATACTGATTGCACCAGACTGGCCACACCAGTACTGGTACCCCCTCTTGCGCAGTATGACGCTGCTGGAACCATGGCGCCTGCCTCAGACCCCTTCTCTGCTGTCCCAGCAGGCGGGCCAGATTCTGCACCCTCAGCTTTAAACCCTGAACCTTGCAGCCTGGCTAATTCCTCAAGCTCTCCAATAGCATCCCTCAGTAAGCAGGTGCTAGATGTCATTCTGGAGACAAGAGGCCTAGTACTAGAAAATCCTTTGCTGAAAAGTGGAAAAGATACTGTTCTTGGAGCCAGACTCTGGATGGGCACAGCAGTGCCCAACTTACCTCATATTCTTCAGTACTTAACAGAAATGCTCCACAAGGGCTTATCCTTCTCGTCAATTAAAATTCATGCCTCTTCCATTTCAGCACATTATAATACTGAGCCACCCCTCTTCTCTCACCCCCTGCTAAAGCAAGAGGGGCCAAAAATTTAAGACCCCCCCCCCCCAGAAGAGCCCCTACTCCAGCCTGGGACCTTAACATTGTATTAGAAAAGCTCACTCTCCCTCCCTTTGAGCCAGCTGCAACTGCAGAGTTGAAATTCCTTTCTTGGAAAACAGCCTTCCTTCTAGTCATCACTCAAGCAAGACGAGTGTCTGAATTACAGGCCCTCATGGCAGTGGAACCCTTCATTATCTTCCATGCAGACAGGGTTTCCCTCAGGACCAATCCTTCTTTTATGCCCAAGGTGGTGTCTAGTGTGGCCCTTAATCAGTCCATTCATTTGCTTTCTTTTTTCCCTAATCCACAAAACAAAGGAGAATGAATACTGTACTCTCGACATGCACAGCCAACTTAGATTTTATTTGGACAGGACTAAGCGTCTCAGAAAATCTGAACAGCTGCTAGTTGACTTTGCTGCAGGGGCAGAGGGGAAGGCCATTTCAAAGCAAACCATTTCTAAATGGATAGCCCATTGCATTCATTTCTGCTACAAGCACCATGAAAAACCTACCCCACAGGGGATAAAATCACATTCCACCAGGGCTGCATCTACCTCTGCAGCCTTTCTCAGAGGAGTCCCTACCAGGGACATCCTAGAAGCTGCTGCCTGGAGCTCTGTACATACCTTCACCAAGCATTACAACGTGCCTATTTTTTTCTAAATCCAGAGCTGGTTTTTGCCACTGCACTCTTTCAGGGCTTAATAGCTGTCCCTAATGCTTTCTAACTTCCTCCTCCCTTCCTTAGCTTTGGGAATCAACCCAAATGTGATGACTGCAACAGTGAATACACTCGAACATCTACATTTATGGTAAGTGTACACAACTGTACTTTGTATAAATTCTTACCATAAATATAGATGTCCTTCTCTTCCATCTTGCAGTATTTCTTCCCTCTCACCTACCCCTGCATTCTTTTCCACCTGTCTATGGAGCTTCCGGAGCACCTCCTAGACTAGGGTCACTCTGGGCAGTCTATGGCATTTCACTGGTCTAGAGGACATCAATTGGCTCTACCTAGTCTACTGTCCGACTGGGAAGTTAGTTCTGAGGTCTGTGCGTGCAGACATCACATTTAAGGCATCTGGCTTATGGCCCTGCATGTGATGTCCCATGCACCAGCAGCAAACAGGCTTAAGCTTTTGCATAGGAGCAGATGTTCGGGTCGCCTGAGGCAGAGAATCCCTCAGTAAGAATACTGCAACATGGAAGAGAAGGACAGCTATGGTTATGGTAAGATTTTATACAACTATTCTTTCTCTGCCTTACCTTTTTGACTATCCACTGCACCAAGAGTAGTCACAAAGTGTCTAGTTTCAGTTATAGCTCATTGCAGGCTACAGGGTATCCACATTTTTCAGTATTTAGAAAACTTTCTTATCTTTGTGTACTATTTTTCAAATTGTCATAAATCTCTGTCTTGGGTGAGAGATCTCTTGCACAAGCTGGAATTCCAAGAGAACGTTCAACATTCTTTCTTGACTAACTCTAACAGGATTTATTTTCCTGGGATGTCAACTAGCACCTCGGTTCAAAGAGCTTTTCTTCCACAGGAAAAAAAGATTTTTATTTAGATCTGTTTGTAAGTTTTTCCACTCTGACTTCATTCACTATAAGACAATACCTCTGGATTATGGGTCTCATGGAATCTGATTCTCATGACTCCCCTGCTGAGACTCAACATGAGAAAGATACAGTGGTGTCTGAAATATCTTTTCAGAGCCCAGTACTGGAGTTGGTCAGAGGAGAGATCACTTGGTGGAGACAACAGATAATCCTTAATTTATTTATTTTACATTTGTTGACCGGGTTTGTCTGACTGAGTAGCTCTTTTTCAGCAGAGGCCCAGGGAGAAAAGCTTCACATGTTCTACAGATTATAATTTACAAAAATAAGTAAACAAAACAACTGGTTTACAGAAAATATCCAAAGAAAACGTATACATAAAAAAACAAAGATTTACTACAGTAAACTAATCATTATGTCTTGTCATATTTAGAATCTTACATCATTCAGGACTAACAATAGTTTTGTCACCAGACGTAAAATCTTACATTATGCAGATAAGAATTATGTAATGTGCTTAGGATAGAGAAACTAATGTGAGACAAGATCTAGAGGGTTAGTTACATAGGTTGGGAGCAGAAAGAGATGTGCAGTTAGGGTTGATAAGCTGTTTAAGTGGGGTGGGTACAGAGGCTGGTCCGTTGGCTTAACAGGTATCATTTAGTGGCTAGCTTCAATTGACTTAAGTTGCTCGAGTGACCTGATCTCTAGTGGGAATTTGTTTTATGCCTTGGAAGGATTATAGTTCTAGAGAATACATTCTTTCTCAGTTTTAGGGTTGTGGATTTGTAGCAGATCTAGGTTAGAGCTCCGGAGGGGTCTAGCAGGCGAATAGTGGGAGATGACGGATGATAGGGTAGGACAGTAAGAAGGCTGATAAAAGGATGTAGTGGATGATCTGAAGTTGAGAGAGAAGAAGCTGGTTAAGGTGTTTGAGTGAGAGAGAGTGATGCGACTTGTAAGGTTGATGTGCTGCAAATATGATCTTGTTGTAGGTAGATTCAGGTTTGGCAAGGAGTGTGCAGTTGAGGAAAGTAAGAATTTGAGAGCCATAAAATAGACTGGGTAGGCATAAGAGAGAGTTAATTTAGCTTCACTGGTGAGAAACTTTTTGTTACAGTAGAGGAGCCCTAGTTTCTGATGAGTTTTCTTGATACATTTGTTAATGTGTGGATCGAATTTAAGTTGGTCGTCCATGATGACACCAAAGAGTTTAGTGCTAGTTTCCACCTCAATGTGTATGTTACTGAGGGACAGGATTGTGAAAGTGGATTTAATGTGGCTGTAGTTTTTAGGAAGAAAAAACAGTAGCTTAGTTTTTTTTTGGGTGGGGGTTGAGGATAAGCTGGTTATCAGATAGCCAGTTTTCTACTGAGATAAAGGAAGTCTGTGTTGTAGAGTTCAGAGGGAGAGTCAGCAATAGTTATGGTGGTAGAGTCATCAGTGTATTGGATCAGTGATGACTGAGGACAGGAAGAATAAAGAAGATTAGTGGAGATGTTGAAAAGTAGTGGACCAAGTATGGAACCCTGAGGGATACCCATTTTAACTGGTAGAGGATGGGAGAGTGCAGATTGCCACTTCACTGCTTGAGATCTGTCAGTAAGGTAGCTGGAACACCATGCAACAGTAGCAGGGGAGAAGTTAAGGTTGATTAGTTTGTGCAGAAGGAAAGGGTGAGAGATGGTGTCAAAAGCTTGAGAGATCGAAGAATAGGCAGGAGACAAGTTTATCTCTGGCAAAGGCTATAGTATTAAGGAATGATGATAGGGCAGTAGTAATACTATGCTTTGGTCTAAAGCCATGTTGAGTAGGTGTTAGCAGATTTTCATAGTAGGTAGTGCATAACTTGTTTATGTATGTATTTTTCTAGAACTTTAGAGAAAGGAGAGAGGATGGCAATTGGTCTAAACTTGGTGATGTCTGAGGAGTTTCCTCCTTCATTTATTGGTAGAGTGAAGAATTGTTTCCATATAGAAAGGACTTTGGACTCTGAAATGGAGCAGTTGATTAAGATAGATACAGGGAGAACACGAAAGTCAGCAGCTAACTGAAGGAAAAGGGAAGGAATATTGTCGGTAGAAGCTGAGCAAGGTTTGAGTTTAGAAAGTAGGGATTTGATGTACCTAGTGGGTACAGTTAGAGGGAAAAAGAATTTGATGAGAGTATAGTGGGATTTGATAGTGTGGTTAGAAATATTATTAAAGGTAGATGAATTGGCACTGGGGTGAATAGTTTGGATATAGAGTCAATGAAATATGAAAAAATCAGGGTTTCCCCTTCTCTGCTCTAAAACAGTCACCACAGATGCTTCAGACTTTGGTTGGGGAGCAGTTTCAGGAAAGATAAAAGTGCAGGGGTGTGGGACACCAAGGACAGACATAAGCACACAAATATTAAGGAGATGCTTGTCCTAATCCAGGCACTCAATTTTCCTGAAACATCTTTAGTCCCCCGGACATCAAGTGGTTACAGACAATACCACTGTGTGAAGTACATCAAAAAGCGAGGGTGAACCACGTTGTACCCCCTTTGCAGACTAGCCATGTTAGCTTGGGATATAATTTCACAGTACAAACTCACTCTGCAGGCTTCCTACAATATGTCAGCAAAATTGTGTGGCAGACAGAGCAGGACCAGGGCAGACCCTCACAAATGGAAACTAGATCTGGGGGGGGGGGGGGTCATCCAAGATTTGATACATCTATGTGGAGTTCCTCAAGTAACCTCTTTGCCTCCTCTCTGAACAATCAACTGGCAAAATTCTGTTCTGAGACTCCATGAAAGAAGGCCTGGAAGACTGATCATTTTCTTTGGACAGGAGTGTTCCTGTATGCCTTTCCACTAATATCCAGGTTACTTCTCAAGATTCAGAAGGAATCCCCCAAAATTATTTTGTAGACTTCTTTCTGGTCCAGGCAACTGTCGTTCGTCCTTTTGGAAATGGCCATGGGAAATTACCACAAGCCTCCTCACAGAATGGATCTACTCACACATGAACAGGGGTGTTTTTTCTAGACCTCAACACCAATCATGTTCAAATGAATGCCTGGATGATAGGGTCTTAATTCATTTTAGGCACCTCATTTCTGAGGATGTTCTTCGTGTTTCACTGTTGCAGTTATTACATTTGGGTAATCCTGCTGACAGGTTGCCCTCAGTTGGCCTGAATTCCAAAGTCTTGGGTCCTGCGTCGGCTGCTGTCACCCCTTCCCTGACGTCAGGGGTATAAAAGAAGCAGCCAACGTCATTTTCTTCAGTCTTTCTTGCTGCGCGGTGCCCGAAGCAGAAGCAGTTTGCAAGTGCCGGTTGGCCGACTCCTGAGATTTTCGTGTTCGAGTTTCAGATCCAAAGTCTTCAATGAAGCTATGTACTCCATTGGGGAAACTTTTGTCTTGCACCAGACCGATGTAGGAAAAAGTTAATTGTATTTCTTGTGGGAAGCAAATACCTCATAAGGATATTCATTCTTACTGTATTCCTTGCCTAGGCCCTGATCACAATGTTTCTGGTTGTGTTTTGTGCTAGATTTAACCAACACACTATTAAGCGTTGTTATGATTTTGCTTTAAACTATTTTTGGACGCCGGTTTAATTATCCAGAAATGTCGGATAGCCATCCGACTACCAGAGTTCACAAGAAATGTAAAGAAAAGGAAAGAGACAACCGAGGCCCAAAACAGACAACGAAGCTTCTCCTAAGCCAGTCGCCAGTCCTCAATGAGGCACTTTCGCAGCCCCTGACGCCCGCTACTTTAGAGTCGCAAGCCGCTACTGACTCCCACGTGGAGTCAGCCATGCCGCTGGAAACTCAAGGTATTGGAGCCTCGGATATTATCCCTTCAGATGGGTCTGGAGCCGCTGAGCAGGCATTGGCTTCTGAGGGTGTATTCAGACCTAAACATCTTTACATCAAACCGACTTCAGCTTCAAAGGCAAAGACTAAAGCACCTTGCAAAGCAAAGAAACAAACTCAAGAGCCACGTGGGCAGGCCTCTATGCCCAAAAAACAGATGCTCAAAATGGCCGACGACTTGATTACCTTGATTAGGGGTTCCCATCCCCCTCGTGATAAGAGGCGTAGGCAAGAGACTGACTGAATCTTCAGATCAGGTTTCCATTTCTTCTGATTCCTCTTCTGATCAGGAATATTCTCTTCTCCCCTATGAAGATTCTGATGCTGAAGAATCTATACCTTCAGCTTCTCCTCCAGAGGACTATTCTTTTGGGAAAACCTTACATACCACGAGGGAGCATTTCCACTGGGAGGGCCAAGATTTTTCAGAATCTAAAAAGAGGCTCACTGATTTCCTTTTACTACCTCAACACAAGCCACTAGCCATCCCACCTGTGTTAGACATTGTAGATGTGTTTTCAGAGTCTAGTCTTACCCCTGACTCCTTACCTCCAGCTCCTGTTAAGCCTGACAGATATTACAGGGTTCCTGACTCTCACAAATTCCTTTTTAAAAACCCTGGTGCAGACCCAGAAACTATTTCTCAGGGTCCCAAAGGAGTTAAGGCTTCCGCTGCAAAAAAAAACCCTACCACCTCTGACAGAGATTCTAGGGCACTGGATAGATGGGGGAAAAAGGTTTACACATCTGCTACCTTGGCTATAAGGGCCTTAAACTGTCAGTTTTATATGCTCAAATATCAGCAACATGTCATGGCATTGTTAAACAGAAAATGTTAAACTCTGAATGTGCAGAAAACAAGGAAATGCAGGATTTATTGCATGCAGCTGAATAAGTTGGAAAGCATACTTTGCAATGTGGGTTTGATTCATTAGAGGCCTCCTGCAGGGCCGCAGTTACAGGTTCTGTAATTAGGAGGCATGCTTGGTTAAAGGAACAAAATCTGCCTGATCATGTTAAAGTTAAATTATTAGATGCACCTTTACAGCATACTTTGTTTGGTGTTAAGGCAGAAGAGGTGTTAAAAGAAAATGGAGGACAAAGCTAAATCTATGCAAACGGTCAAAGACTTTTTACAAGTTCAGCCACCTAGGTTTAGTAGACACTGGCCAACTAAGAATTGGTCCTTTCCTGTGTCAGACAGACCTCAAAGGGGCAGATCCCAGGCGCAATGTTCATACCGCTCAAAGCAATGGGGGGCTTCTACCTCCAAAGTCGGAGAAGACAAATCACAACCATACAGGAAGCAGTCCCAATGACTTCCCCTGCCTGCACCAAGCACTTATCTCCTGGCAGCACCCTTAGGGGGAAAATTAGCACTATTTTCTCAAAATTGGCACATTATAACCCAGGACAAGTGGGTCCTAAATATTGTGTCGCAAGGCTACAAGTTCCATTTCCATACTCTGCCAAAGGCAAACAGCTGGCCAGATCTGCCAAAAATCAATGGGCAGAGGCACAAAAACAAGTCTCATCCCTCATGGACATGGGGGCCATTCAACAAGTACCAGAGGAAGAGCAGGGACAAGGATTTTACTCAAGACTGTTCTTGGTGCCGAGAGAGGACAAGGGCTGGAGGCAATACTGGACCTATCTATTTTGAACACATTCCTGGATATACCAAAATTGAAGACGTTGACTTTGCAACTTCTGCCCATGCTGGGCAAGAATGCTTGGCTTGTGACTTTAGACCTAAAAGAGGCATACCTGCATGTCCCAATCAGACATATGCAGAAGATCCCTCCAATTCAAGGCTGGCTCAATGCATTACCAATCCTCTGCACTGCCCTTTGGCTTATCTGCTGCGCCCAGGGTCTTTACAAAGTGCCTGACACCAGTAATTGCATTCTGCAGACAGAGGAATACAAATATATCCTTACTTGGACAACTGTCTAATTCAAGCAGAGAACAAGGACATTCTTCTACAGCATCTGGCATTTGTGAAAAGACTTCTAACATGCCTAGGGTACACAGTCAACGAAAATAAATCAAAACTAGTACCCTCTCAAGAGATAATATTCCTGGGTGCAAGCTTAAATCCAACTGCCCAGATGGCTTATCTCACACCAGACAAAGGCAACTGACTACCTATTTCAAAATGTTGGCAACAAAGGCCCAGTTATCTGCAAGAAAAATTCTGCAGGCTTTGGGCTTCATGGCATCCTGCATCCTACTAATTCCATATGCAAGACTGCATCTGAGGAAACTTCAATGGTACCTAAAAAGTGTTTGGACTCAACATTGCCACAGCCTAGAAACTATGATTACTATCATTCCCTGCCTGCAACAGGAGTTTCGATGGTGGGTAAAGGCTGGTCACCAAAACAAGGGAAAGCCATTCACATTACCCTCAGCCAGGCAGACACTAACAACGGATGCATCAGATTATGCCTGGGGAGCCCACATGGCAGGAAGATGCATTCAGGGCACATGGACCTCAAACCAAATGCATCTACATATCAATCAAAAAGAGATGCTAGCAGTTTAAAATACCCTGACAGCCTTCAAGGACCTACTTCATTCAGGACAACTACTGATAAAGACAGACAACCACGGTCATGTGGTATATAAACAAGCAGGGGGGCACACATTCTTACCCCCTTTGCAGACTAGCCATGACTTTGTGGAACACAGCATTGACTTACCAAGTACATCTGCAGGCACAATTCCTGCCAGGAAGGAAAAATACTCTGGCAGATGAACTAAGCAGAAACCTCATAGATCCCCATGAGTGGCACCTGGACCCACAAGTCTTCAGCATGATAACAAGAAAATGGGGATGCCCAGACATAGATCTATTTGCCTCCCCTCACAACTACCAGCTAAAAAGATTCTGCACAAGGATTTATCACAGACGAGCATGGAAAGTGGACGCCCTATCAGTATATGCATTTCCCCCTCTGCCTCTCCTCTCCAGGGTACTCCTAAAGGTCAGACAGGAGAAGCCAAAGATGATACTGATTGCCCCAGACTGGCCCCACCAGCACTGGTATCCAATACTAAGGAGCTTGTCTCAATGCCCAGCTTGGACCTTACCTCAAATACCTCCGCTACTGTCCCAGCAAAACAGTCAGATCCTGCACAGCCAACTCAGAACTTTAAACCTGACAGTATGGCGAATAATGTAGTCATACAAAACACTCCTCTCAGTAAAGCTGTGATGGATGTCATTTTGGAAGCCAGAAGGTCTAGTACTAGAAAATCCTATGCTGGAAAATGGAAGAGATTCTGTGCTTGGAACCAGGCACAAGGAACTGATACAGCTGTACCAAATATTTCTCAGATTTTGCAATACTTAACTGAGAGGCTGGACAAAGACCTATCTTTTTCATGTATTAAAATTCATGCCTCTGCCATTTCGGCTCATTACAATGTAGAGCCACCAATCTTTTCTCATCCCTTATTAAAGCAGTACCTCAGAGGAGCCAAAAATTTAAGACCTCCAAAATCATCACCAATGCCTGCATTGGGACCTCAACTATATCTTGGAAAAGCTCACCCTGCCTCCTTTTGAGCTAGCTGCTACTGCTTTTATAAAGTTTTTATCTTGGAAAACAGCTCTGCTCCTAGCAATAATTTCTGCAAGATGAGTTTCAGAGCTACAGGCACTCATGGCCGTGGAACCTTTTATCAATTTTTATCCAGACAGGGTCTCAATGAGGACAAACCCAACATTTATGCCTAAGGTGGTGTCCAGTGTAGCTCTCAACCAAACTATTCACCTGCCAACCTTTTACCTAAATCCACAAACAAGGGGGAGAGAATTCTGCATTCTTTGGACGTACACAGACAGCTTCGATTCTACTTGGACGGAACCAAAGTTTTCAGAAAGACAGAGCAATTACTAGTGATATATGCTGCAGGATCACAAGGAAAGGCTATCTCAAAGTGGATAGGCCACTGCATTCATTTCTGCTATGTACACCATGGCAAGCCAGTACCTAAGGGCGTTAGGCCACACTCAACCAGAGCTGCAGCCCTTTCAGCAGCCTTTCTCTGGGAGTACCTACCAAGGACATTTTAGAGGTTGCTACTTGAAGTTCAGTGCACACCTTTGCAAAGCACTATCATCTGCCATTCTACTCTAAATCCAGGGCAGGCTTTGCCACTGCAGTTCTGCAGTGCCTCATAGCCGCTCCTAATGCTGTTTATCTCCAGCCTCCCAACCTTAGCTTAGGGACTCTACCAAAATGTAATGACTGCAACAGTGAAACACAAAGAACATAGTACAGTTGTGTACACTTACCATAAATGTAGATGTTGGAGTGTATTCACTGTTGCAGTCCAGGTTACCTACCCACCTTCCCCCTTTTCTTCTGATGGAACCTATCTTTCCTTCTCTGATTTATACAACCTATGTGGTGTATTTGCTTGTAGATGAAGGTAAATTTTATATTGGTGCATGTAATTATATATTTATAAATTTTGACAATCCTTTTGGGCTCACCTGACATCTGGGGCAAGAAAAACTAAAGAAAATGGTGTTGGCTGCTGCTTTTATACCCCCTGACAGCCTGATAGAAGGGGCGACAGCAGCTGATGCAGGACCCAAGACTTTGGAATTTTGGCCGGCTGAGGACAACCTGCCAGCAGGATTACCCAAATGTAATGACTGCAACAGTGAATACACTCTAACATCTACATTTATGATAAGTGTACACAACTGTACTATGTGCAGCAGATACTAATGGAGGCAAGAAAGCATGCTACTATGAAATTCTATATTAGCAAATGGAAAATGTTTTCTAGTTGGTGCTAACAACATAACCAGCACCCAGTCAGGGCTAGTTCTCTGATTTTACAATATTTGTATGAGTTTACAGTCCTATGGTTGGTCTTATTCCTCTGCCAGGTTTCATATATTGTCCATTTCAGCATGTCTGCCCATGGATCCATCTCTTTCAAGGCAGTAGCATGTCAAAATGTTCTTGAAAGGGGTTTTGCATAAGAGGTCTCCAAGTAAATCAGTGACCTCTCCTTGGGATCTTAATTTTGTGTTAGAGAAACTAGCACTTGCTCCATCTGAGCCAGGTAATCTGGCTGACTTGCAGTTCTTAACATAGAAAACGTTTTTTTTATTGCTTGCTCTGACCTCTGCAAGAAACTTATCCAAGTTGCAAACTTATGGTGAGTCAACCTTACCTCATTTTCCACAAGGACAGGGTTTCTTTAAGAACTAATCCGATTATGCCTAAAATGGTATCCAAGTTTACTTTATCAAATTATCCGTCTCCTTGTTTTCTTTCCTGAACCTAAAAATGAGGGGGAAGGATACTCCATACATTGGATGTTCTCAGACAACTCTGGTACTATCTTGACCAAACTAAATCTTTCAGCTCATTGGATCAGTTATTCAATTCTTGTGAAGGTAAGAAGGGAGAGCCAGTGTCAAAACGGACCATTTCCAAATGGTCATCCAAGGCCATTACCTTTTGTTATGCCCATTGCAAATCTATTCCAGGCAGGATCAAGGCCCACTCTACAAGTATATTGGTTTCTTCAATGGCTTTTTGGAAAGGGTTGGATTCTAGAAGCTGCTATTTGGCTCTCTGTATATACCCTTATAAAGCACTATAAACTGGATTCATTCACCAGGTCTAAATCATGCTTTGCTAGGACCATTCTCCAGGGGCTCCTGGACCCTTCTACTTCCACCTCCCAAATATAGTTGGCTATGGTGATCTACCAATATAACTAAGGCTAATGCAGCAGTGATCAATATGAAAAACATAGTACAACTTGAACTTAACAGTAGAAGTTCGAATAATCACTGCTGTAGTAGCTGGTCCCTCCTTCCATTCCCCTTGTTAATGTGTTTTTTTTTTTAATGCCAGTGTGTGGACAGTTATTGTTTGCTATTCCTAGCCTTGCTCTTTCAGGGCTCAGTCTCTTTCTGCTGGCAGGAAAACTCTGAAGGTTTTTTCTCCCAAACTTGTCTTTTAGTCAGCTTGTCTTCAGCTGCTTGACAGTTTGGGCATGTGGAAGGAACCCTGAAGCTGGGCAGCTGTTATATCCTTGGCAGTATATAACCCATATAGCTAAGGCTACTGCAGCAGTAATCTTGCAAACATCGTGTTACTGTAAGTTCAACTTGCACAACAGTACTTTCCTGATCTACTAGCAACTGCTCTCAAAACACCATCAACATTGTCATAAGAACATTTTAGAGAATGTTTGGTTATCTAATGGGCAAGATATTAATTCAGATATGTCTTCATCTCTGAAAGAGGAAGTTCAGAAGTTTCATTCCTTATTGCCAAAGGATATCAGCAGAAAGCTGGACATTACAAAATAACAGGTCTTCAGCAAATCAAAGGACTTTTATGAAAATCAGTCATAATTCCATGAAAAAAACAGTCCAATTCCACTGTTCAATAATTTAATTAGCTCAGGACATAAACAGCACAAATAGCAGAACAAAGCTTTTGAGAAACTCTTCAATGTTTGTCCTACCATAGCACAAGCATATATATATATATATATATATATATATATATATATATACACACACACACAGCACAAAGTACCAACTTAATAGCAGCAATTACATCCTTTAAAGTGCCCCACATCTTATAAAAGTTTCCTTAAACCTGAGCCTCATTGAGGCTTATATTTTATCATGTCTATCTTTTAAATTAGGTTTTCTACTATTAGTCACATTCATACCTGGCATGTGATCAGCTCTAAAAAAAATGAATCCATTTATATTCTGCCAACTCTGTTTTATTTATTAAAGCACCCCTATTTTTATTTTTAAACACTACTTGCAAAATTCTAAATTGGAATTTATGCTCAGCCCCTACTGTTGCTACATGCTTAGCCAAAGCATCTGTAAGTAAATTTCTATGAATGTCAGAGCAATGTGCACTTATTCTCTTTTAGTTTTACCAATATAAAAACATTGGCAACATACACAGCAAAATAAATCAAATTTTTTGTTATGTTCCATGAGCTCTAAATTCAAACAGCTTTTGATTAACTGGATGTATAAAACATAAATCCATATTAATATCTGCACAATGTGTGCAGTTATATCATGGTTTAGGGCTGAATTTATTCATGGATTTTTTGTAACACATTACCTCTCCTTATATCACAAATGTTGCTTTAAATTCTTTTCAAAACAAAATGTGGTGTCTCGCCTACTAGATCAACCACTCCCTGACTGGATGTAAGTATAATCCAGTTCTTTTTAATTTTTTGCTTAACCAGACCTGTGTGTCGATTATATTTCATAATATAGTTCAATTTATGCATAGTTCTGTCTGGTTTGTCTATCTCCACCTCAACATTATCAGCCTTGGCACTCGTACAGTCTGGCTGTATCATTCCTTTACCCAGTGACTATTCCCTTCATTTGTTGTTCTATACCTTTATTATAACCCCTTTCCGTAAGAGTCTGCCATCTCATTCATATCCAGCTCAAAAATTACATCTTTCGTACCAAGTCTGCTAGCTTGCATAAGCTGCCCTTTTAAAAGTATGCTTGGGGTGTAAGCTTTGTTGGGTGCACATCTTTCCTATGAATTTTGGAATTAAAATACACATTATCTCTAGAAATAACTATATCCAAAAAATTAATTTCATCAAAAGATGAGTTTACTTCAAATTTCAAAATCTACCTAGAAGCTGTAGTTTTATTGGCCATTTTGGGTCAATTCTAAACTCCTTGATCTGTCGCTCTTAAAACCCGGCTGCCTCATGGTTTTGGCATCTTTTCAGGCTTGCTAGTTGTTGCTGAAGCAGCTACCAAGGGGAGAAAATGCTGAGAGAAGAAAAGGAGCCACTTTTGTGATTTTAAGTATTTTCTTCTGATTTTTTGTTAAGTTTTACTGCTTTGCCGCCTACTTTTTGGCATTTTCCAGCTTGCTAAAATTTATATCTGTAACAGTACCTAGAACACATCTAGAGCCTGTTTACTGCATTTCCTGTGTTGCACGTAACTTAAAATTTTTTTCTCTAAAAACTTCATTTTACCTGATTTTGGCCTAGCACTCAAGTGTGGGTCATTTATTGCACTGTTGTGATTATTTTGCTGCATGTGTATCTCTGATGCCTTTAAACTACAACAAAAAGAAGAAAAAAAAAAAAAATCTTGCTTTTTTTCCCCACTTTCTGAAAGTTAAAGTTCAGTTACATATTTGATGTTCTGAACTGTTTGGAAGTTTCTAGAAGGCCAGTGCTTGCTTGGGCTAAAGGGAAGTCTCTGTGTTCACCAGTGGGAGTGGTTAACACTGAACAGCCTGCCTGTCCCTGGAGGAGTGGTTACTACCTAGAAGCTGTAGTTTTATTGGCCATTTTGGGTCAATTCTAAACTCCTTGATCTCTCTCTCTCTTAAAACCCTACAACTCTCTTTTTGCGTGGTTTTGCGCACTGAGCAGCGCCACCTAAACAGGTTTAAACTATTCCAGACTCCACAAAGTCTGCTCTTCACTTTTTCCCTTAGAACTGTTCAAACTCTCAAAGTAATCACTCTATTTTCTTTCTAAAACCCTGCACTTGCTCAGCTCTTATAAGGAAACACTAACTAACTAAAGCACTACACCCTCCTTGACTTCTCAAAAGTATTAGGCTCCAAATTGGTCCTTCCTGATCAAGTGAAAAATCAGTTCCCTTCCCTAATCTGATCAGTAAAAAAAACAGTTCCCTATACTAATCTGGTATGTCCAAGGGTCAGTTTCAAGGTTACTCTCCAGTCCAGCTGGTGAATCTGGGAATTTTGAGGCAATGTTACAATTGCCTTATGTACACAGACAACCCTCTCCTCCTGCCAACAAACTAATACATGTGAGAGATACAGCCAAACTGGAGGCAGAGCGCTCTCAACCCAAGACTGACACAGTCAGTCAGAAGGAAAAAGGTAACCACCCACACCACAAAAGCAGTCTCACACAGACCTATTGCATCTGCATACCCAACACATAAACACACAAAAACATACTCTGAGGCTCTAAATAAAAATCTGCCTAATCAGCAAAGACCTCCTAAGCAGATATCCAAGCAACAGCCACCCCTCAACAATACCCACGAATCACATATCTCACAAAATCAGTGTGCCTCACAGTCACAGCCCTTAAGGCCAAACACACCAAATACACTTGTTATAGGAGACTCTATTGTCCGGCACACTGACATCCCGCTCACCAGACTGAACAAGGAGAAGGTCACTGTAAGCTGCCTGTCTGGTGCCAGGATCCGCCACATAATGCAAGCACTCGGGTCACTCCAAAGCAAGTACAAGTATGACTCCGTCATTGTCCATGCTGGTGTGAATGAGTGAGACGTACCTCCCTGGACTACATGAAAAGAGACATAGAGGAGCTCTCTGACCATGTAGCCCAGGCTGGTATGACCCTGACCTTGAGTAGCATCTTGCCATCACCAAGAATGATGCCACAGTATAAAGACAAAATGATCAGTTTCAACAATTGGCTAAAGTATTGGTGTCATTCAAAGGGGATCCAGTGTCTGTCAGCCTGGGATGACATGCTCGACAAGCCACATTGCTTCACTAGGGACGGCTTGCACCTGTCACCCTTAGGCTTTCCTATACTGGCCAAGGCTCTTGCCACCCCCATAGTGCCTTTTTTAGGCAAGGCTGAAAGGACAAACCCACCTCCATAGACAACCCAAGGATAAAAAAATTAAAGGCAATGCTACTCAATGCCAGAAGTCTAAACCTCAAGATGCATGCACTCGAGGCTCTCCTCAGTATGGAGAAAATCGATGTCTGTGCAGTAACAGAAACCTGGTTCAAGGCTCCTGAGAGCACCCCAGCACTACCAGATTATAACTCATACCATGCGTTTCGGCCCCAAAACTCAGACGGAAGCACAAAAGGAGGGGGGGAGTATCTATATTCATCAAAGATACCTACACCTCCAGGTTAGTGGCACTGCACGAAGCATCGGAAACCATCCATGTGCAACTAACAGCGGGCAAAACTGCCTTTCAGTTTGTAGCCTGCCACAGAACACTCTCCCTATTACAGGAACCCCACTTGGCATTCCTGAGAACACTGGAGAATATGAAAGTCTCTCCAAATACTATGTTATTGGGTGACTTCAACTACCCAAACATTGACTGGGAAAACTACTCGAGCCCAAACACCCTCACCCAATGGTTCCTTGAATTTATAAACTCTAACGCAATGGAACAACTGGTCACCACTCCCACAAGAGGGAACAACATATTGGACCTGGTCATCACCAACATGGGGACTCTATGTTCCACACCAGAGGTAAACCCCTCATTGGTAAGATCAGACCATAAACAAATTTCCCTGGACATCCATATCATGTCCCCACCCCCAGCCAAGGAAATCACTGTAAAGAATTTCTCAAAAGCCAGCTTTGCACTTCTCAAGACTGAGGTGGAATCCTTCAAAGCCCCTGGGCCAGAGGATAATACAGCCCAATCTGCAGAATCCATTACAAATGCATTCTATGAGCACCTGCAGGAATGCATGGATTGTGCTATCCCAAATAAAACCAAGACTCACTCCTCCAAAAACAGGAGACCGGTCTGGTGGACTCCGGCCATAAATAAACTATACAACAGAAGGAGGAAGCTACTACATGACAGAGCAAAATCCCAAAAAGGGAAGGCATCTTTGATCAGTATTAGCAAGAAACTTCGATCCCTCATAAAATCATCAAAGGCCAGTTTCGAAAGAAAAATTGCCCTAGACACTAAAGATGATCACAAGGCCTTCTTTAGTTATGTCAGGAACATGGGCGGAAACTTCCAGATATGCTCTGAATTGTTGCATAACAGTACAAAATATACTGAACCTACAGACATAGCCTACATCATGGCAGACAGATTCAGCTCAACCCCCCCCCCCCAAAGGAGCAAATGCCTATCCCAACTGAATGTAACCTCCCTGACATCACAGATGAAAGCTGCCCTCTCCAAAGCAAAAAACACAGCATCTATGGGACTGGACGGTGTCCCAGGCTGTGTCTTACATGAGCTCCAAGAAGAACTGAACCCTCACATTAAGTCACTGTTCAAACTTAGCCTTACTACAGGATATGTACCTAAAGAATGGTGTACAGCTACAGTGGTCCCACTCCACAAAGGTCCCTGGAAACTATCGCCCCATAAGCCTGACTAGTCTGGTCTGTAAAGCTATGGAGCGTATTATCATGGAACTCATAAACAAAGACATTGGGAGCCACCAGACACTGGATCCTACCCAATTTGGCTTTGTTAAGGGCAGCTCTTGCCTCTTAAACCTAGTTGATTTCTTTGAAACAGTTACCAAAGCCAAAGATGAGGGCAAGGTAGTCCACACAGCCTACCTGGACCTCGCAAAAGCCTTTGACACAATACCCCACTCGGGCATCATAAATAAGCTTACCAGCTTAAATATCAACCCCTATATCACAAGATGGGTTGCAAACTGGTTCAGAGATAGAACCCACATAGTCAGAATCGCAGGTGCCATGTCCGAATCCAAACCAGTTACAAGTGGCGTCCCACAGGGCTCAGTTCTGGGACCTCTCTTGTTCGGTATATACTTCTCTGAGGTTCAGGCTAACACGGGGTGGATTATGGCTGACAAAGTTTGCAGATGACTGCAAACTGGGGGCCATAATCAAATCTCCAGCTGAGACAAGCATCCTTCAAAAGGGCCCTCACAGAGACGGATGCTTGTTGCCAGAGCCACGGCCTCAAGCTAATTGCTAAAAGGTGCATAGTCATCCCCTTCGGGAAAAACAAGGTGGCCACAAATTACCACATAGGTGGTAATCCATTAAGTACGGAAGAAGTAATTAGAGATTTGGGGACCAACGTAGATAGTAATCTCTCCTTTGATAATCACGTTGCCAAAGTGGTTAGAAAGACCTTCTATATAGCCCACCTTATCACGAAAGGGTTCGCATCTAGATCAAGAGAGGTCATTGTGCCCCTCTACTCATCAGGCCCATAATTGAATACAATGCTCCTTTTGGGATGTACCTTACCTGACACCTGCAGCAACTGGAGAGACCCCAAAAGTACCTCACCAAGAGGATCATGGGCTACAAACAGATGTCCTATGCAGTTCGACTAAAGAAACTCCAGCTCTACTCAGTTGCTTACCGCCTACTCAGAGGTGATCTATGCCTGACATACAAAGCCATGTCAAACCCAGAATTAATGGACATGCTCAACCTCAAAAAATCCAAGTCCCTTAGAGCTACATGCTCCAGGGACCTAAACCTCAGCACAACAATAAATAGGACATGCTGGAGGGACAGATTCATTTCCCAGAGGCTCCCCTCACTCTGGAATAGAATCCCAATTCATGTTAGACATAGCCCCTTGCTGACCCTCTTCAAGCGAAATCTGGATGCGTGGATGGGAAATCGCAAATTCACCCCTAGGATCTCTTTTGTGTGTGTCCCTGCTAGACAGAGGCACAGTAAACTAATCTTAAAAGGGTACCTTCTGTGACCTACTTTAGAGGCGCACAGTAGGCTAATCTAATAGGGAGGCGGAAGCCAAATACACACTGGCTAGGCTTATAAATGCCCTAGGGCAGATAGCCTAGTATCTACCTATGAACCTAAGTTTGTGGTGGTGTGCAAGAATTCTACAAATGCAATGAATTCTTCCTTAGTACTATTCCATAACAGGAAGACATTATCCACAAATCTTTTAAAAATAACACATCTCTATTTCTGAGAATATGGATTGTTCTTCCCATCTAGCTAGAACTATGTTAGCTGTTGGCGTACCCATAGCCATACCCAGACATTGATGGTAACAGTCATCATTAAGCATAAATATGTTATTATTCAAGACACAATCCAATACAGAATATAATAGGTTCACTTTCACTGTATCATATACCTTATGTTAAACATTCCTGTACTGATTCAATTCCATACTCATTGGGAATAACCATAAAAAGTGACCTAATGTCCATGGTTACTAAAAGGATGTCAGAACTTACATTTATTAGGGACCACTCATTTGGCATCCGTAAAAAAATCACTAGTATCTGTAATATAACTATGGCAGTATTTCAAAGCAGGAGCTAGTTGTCTATCCACATATTTAGAAATTGCTACTGTGGCCCATTTCTTTCCTGACACAATAGGTCGTATTAGTGGCCTGACTAAACTCATGGATTTTGGGTAATCCATAAATAAAAGGTGTAACCATATACAAATAATTATGTATCTCTGGTGCAACTGAGCCATCCATCAATATTTCATATAAAAATTTTAACCTTCATAACATCAAATATAAACTTCCACGAAAGTTGACATAGATAAAAATTCATGTATCCATTCGATATATTGCACTACATCCATAACTATCCCCCCCCCCCCCTTTATCTGTTGATTTAATAATTATGTCTTTAAGCATTAAGAGGTTAGTGCATCTCTTTCTTCACTACTAAGGTTAAAAAACTTTCATCCTTTTTGATTAGCAAAATAAAGCTCATACAGTTCTTGTTCACACACTCGCAAAAGCTTTTATAGTGGGTGCACTATTAGGTACAAGTTCGTTTTAAAACATTATTAAATTGAGAATTTTTGTACAGGAACTTTAAATCAACATTTCTCGCAAAGCACCTTAATTCAGTAGGCATGTCATTTAGATCACCTGACACTGAAGGCACAAATGTCAAGCCTTTACTCAAAAGTTTCAATTGTGCTGCAGTCAGCACACAATTTGATAAATTAAGCACATTAGTCACTGTTGTCTTCGGGTGTTCATCTTTTTGTTTCTCAAATCTTGTCCTACCTTGTTGGTCTTTTAACCTCTCTGGTCTGTTTCTTCTTGATGATTTCTCATCCGTTTCTGACTCCTGCTGCAACCTCTGACCCCTTCTTTCACTGCGACAGGTTTCTGCAAGCTGAACCGCTTCTGTAAAAAAAAAAAAATCACTCCTTTCATTTTCACTACCCTTTAGAGTTGGCAATATAATTCTGTCAGTGTCCTCACTCTGAACACTAACAGGATTAATATTATTGTTAACTGAAACTTTACATCTCACTGAAAGCTGTCCTTCAGTAGTGAAATGGTCTAATTCAGATGCAGCATTCCCACACTTTCCCGGCTGAGCCGTAGTGTGTATAGACCCTCCTACCTCATTTGCTGATTGGCTCATCAATTCTGTTACTCACTCATTCATTAGGCTGTCATCTTTGGGCCAAAAGAAGATATTTTTGTTCTTGAAGTCATTTATATCTCATAGTAATTTGTGCTTTTTTACAGCAATGAGCCTGTCGTCATATCTCTTCAGATAGATAAACAGGTCATTATATTCAGTAGCAAAGTCTTGAATAACATATTTATGTTTAATGATGACTGTTACCATCAATGTCTGGGGGTGGCTATGGGTATTGCCAACAGCTAATACTTATGCTAACATAGTTCTAGCTAGATGGGAAGAACAATACATATTCTCAGAAATAGAGAGGTGTTATAAAAGATTTGTGGATGACGTCTTCCTGTTATGGAATGGTACTAAGGAAGAATTCATTGCATTTGTAGAATTCTTGCACACCACCACAAACTTTCTGAGATTTGAAGTGAACTCATCTTTTGATGAAATTAGTTTTTTGGATATCGTTATTTCTAGAGCTGATGTGTATTTTAATTCCAAAATTCATAGGAAAGATGTACAGGTTAGTACGTATGTACACCCACAAAGCTTACACCCCAGGCATATTTTTAAAGGGGTAGTAAAAGGACAGCTTATGTGAGCTAGCAGACTTAATACGAAAGATGTAATTTTTGAGCTGGAGATGAATGAGATGGCCGACCCTTTTATGGAAAGGGGTTACAATAAAGGTATAGTACAACAAATGAAGGGAATCATTACTGTGTTAAGGAATGATACAGCCAGACCATATTTGAATGGCAAGGCTGATAATGTTGTGATGGAGTTAGCCACCCTAGATAGAACTATGAATAAATTGAGCTACATGATGAAATATAATTGAGACACAGGTCTGGTTAAGCAAATAATTAAAAAGAACTGGACTATACTTACGTCCAGTCAAGAAGTGGTTGATCTAGTAAGTGAGACACCACATTTTGTTTTTAAAAGAGAAAAGAATTTAAAGCAACATTTGTGATATAAGGAGAGGTAATGTGTTACAAAAATCCATAAATAAATTTGGCACTAAACTGTGTTATAACTGCACACATTGTGCAGATATTAATATGGATTTATGTGTTTTACATCCAATAAGTCAAAAGCTGTTTGAATCTAGAGCCGTTGGAACATGCAACACAGAAAATGTGATTTATTTTGCTCTTGTTCTGACTGTAATTCATTCTGCCAACATTATAAGAAAAAGACAACTCTTTGGTTGGGGAATCTGAAGAAAAATATTTCCTTTGTCAGATTCTCCATTCTGTGGAGTAGGAAGTTGAGAGTCTTATTCCTGTTCTTCAAGGTGAGAATTGAATCTAAGAGAGAGGAAACTATTTTCCCCTTTTAAATAAAGGAAAGAGTCAAAATGTAAAGACTGTGAAAATCTTTAAATAAACCTTTAGCAAAACTCAGCTAACACTTTTTGATTGTCCTATTGGGCAAAGGTGAAGAAAAGTGCCAAATTTTGTTTTCTTTTCCTTGGAGAATCTCTAGAAAAAACATGGCCCAGATGAACAGTCCTTTCCCCTGGAATCAAGCTCCTCTTCTGATGCCAACAGGAATGGATCTCCCATGCCTGAAGGGGACAATAAAGCAGCCACAAACCGAGTACCTTCCTCTCTATCCTTAACAGCTTCCAAGGGGCAGCAGCAGAAGGACTGAGACAAACTGCTGCACAGCCCAGGAAACCTGATGTGGATACAGTTTGAATCACTCATTGGAGGGCAAGGTGAAGAGGAAGCTGGTGTCTAGACCAAAGTCTCTCATATAACTTTTCTGTCCTTCAGAATCAGGTAGGGAATGACTGACGAGCTGGGACCCAGGTCCATCACAGTACCAAAAAGTGTGTTTGATAATCGGGTACTAGAGCCTTAGTATCAAAAGTGTGTTTGATAATCTGGTACTAGAGCCTTAGTATCAAAAGTGTTTGATAATCGGGTACTAGAGCCTTAGTATCAAAAGTGTTTGATAATCTGGTACTAGAGCCTTAGTATCATATTATACCGTCTGACTAAAAAGGTAAAGTCTGAGGTAATTTTTTTTTAGTAACAGCCACCAAAAATACTAACCCTAACCAACAGCAATAAATTAAAAAAAAAAGTTAAACTTTTACAAAAAATGATAACATTGGAAGGTATTCACCAGAATGGTATTTATCTGCACAACTTTGTAGAAACAGTAGCCAGTCATTGATCCATTGAAGATGCAACTGAGTACTCTTTCTCAAAAGCTCCGAGTTTGGCACATTAACCAGTGAACTTTAGACCACTTTCTTCAAACTGTACAAGTGGTTAGGATGTGTGGAAGGTTCCCTAAAACTTTGCCAGCTAGCTGCTCATACATTACTTGGCAGGATATGTCCTATATAGTTAAGACTACTGCTACTGATCTCTTCAAACATCTGTCATGGTAAGTTTGCTTTCAACGGTATTGTCTACATCTTTTCCCAGAATTCTCCATGTGTGGCGTGGACACGTAGTTGTGACTTGTCATGATGCTGCAGACTGTTTACATATTTATTGTCCTCCACAGCTGTCAGTTCTTTTTTAATAGTTTCACTGCCTGGATTTCAGTCACTGTTACCAGTAAAATGTTCCTGCACCTGCATGCTTTTTGATTTTATTTTGGTAAAAATTTTCAAATTTGAGGAGAATGGCAGGAATTCCTAACAGAGTTCCTCTGAGTGCACTACAATTTTATCTGAGCTTGAATGGTAGTTTGATGGGCACTTGGGCTCTAAGCCAGTTATTTTATGTTGAGGTCTGTACTCTTGGTGCAGGAGAATTTGGGCTTTACCCTTCTAAGCTGAGCATTTTCTGGTGAAGGCTTATTGTGCCTATTATTCTAAGCGTCTTTGTTCTGGTTTAAGCACTTGTACTCCAAACCAGTTATTTTACATTAAAAATATGTGTGGTCTAGACTCTTGTGGCAGGAGAGGGTAGCCGACACCCTTCTAAGCTGGAGATTGTTGGTTGAAGGTCTATTGTGTCTTATTCTGAAGTGTCTTAGTTCTGACTTAAGCACCTGGGCTCCAAAACTATTTGTTTTACATTGGGAGGGTTTGTGGCAGGAGAGTGTGGCCTATACCCTTATAAGCTAGGAATTGCTGTTTTATTTAAACTGCTTTTCTTTATTTATTTTTTTTGGTTGTTGTGACTATGATTTTATAAACTTTGAATTTTTAGTACATCTGCATTATATAGGATAGGCCAGATTCAGACTTGCTAAATCTAGATTGTTTGGTATCACTTGAGCATTAAAACCAGCCCTTCACTGAGATACTGAAAGATCAGAGGTATGTGTTACTTCCAACTAACTATAATTACCTGTTTTTGCTTTTATTTTGCACTTTAATTTGTATTTGCATTCTGCTGTCTGTTTGAATTGTCTGAACTGTTCTTTGCCACATTCTACTGTTTACTGTACTAGTTCAGCTGTAGTATAGCCCAGTTCCATGTTTGCTGTTTCTAGGTCTGTTTTGTAACTTCTGAGCATTAAATTCAAGCCATCCTTGCTGGTGAAGGCTCTTCTGCACCCTTGTGGGAGGAGAGTGCTGTCTGGGTCTCCTCTAATTGGGGGTATTAGACTAGTGCTCAGAGAGAGCATCCTTATTGGCTAGTTAGAGTTAGATCTGAAGTAGTTTACTTCACTTGATCTTCAACCTGTGAGTCTTTGAACCCACATCAGATCCGACACGGCCGCATTTTCCAGCTATGGCTCCGAGCTCCATGCTCCTCTCCTTACCCATAATGCCCGCCTGTCCCCTTCTCCCCTCAGATCTCATTTGCCGCCTGAAAGTGAACAAGTGTGGTCCGAGCTCCAGTGTGATGTTCTTCATCTCACATTGCTGCAGTCCTGACACTTGGGTAGTCCGCTGTCCCAGTCGGCCCGAATACCAAAGTATAAGGCTGACGTCGGTCAAGGCGCATTAGTCTGACGTCAGGACACAAATGCGCATGACCGACGTCATTTCCTCAGTCTTTTTTGCCGCGTGGTCCGATGCAGAAGCAGTTTTGCAAGTGCAGGTTGGCGTTCTGAGATTTTCCGAAGTCGGAGTTTCAGACCGAATCCAAGTTGGCTAAGTACCCCGTTGGGGAATATTTTGGTTTTTTCTTGCCTCAGTATTTTACCGGATGTCAGAAAAAGTGAATAACTGTATTTCTTGTGGGAAACAGATACCTCATAGGGATTACCATACCTTGTGTATACCTTGCTTAGGGCCTGAGCACGACGTTGTTGGCTGTCGCTCTTGTGCTAGGTTTAACAAACGCACTATAAAGAGAAGATTAGATTGTGCCAGGTTAGTTTTTGGAAAGCGGTGTAATTATAAAATGCCGTCGGATGCTCCGACGCCTGCTTCGTCAAAAAAGCGCAAGGACAAAACGGCAAAGCCTAGGCTGGAAGAACCATCCGTACCGGACGTCGGTTCTTTTGAGGGCTCGGTGGAGCCAGAGGTTCAGCCAGAAATTTCTTTGGAATCCCAGGGAGAGACTTTATTACTGCAAGATGTGACCTCTCAGGAGGTAGGCCAGGCGGAAGGGGCTTCTCAGGTAGCTGTTCTTCCCTCCCTTCCTAAGGTGGTTAGGCCCTCCCCTGCTGTTTCCAAGGCTTCTCCCAGGGGCAGGCCAGGTTTTGTTTCAGGTGTTACCCCCAATTCTTCAGGGTCTGTTCCTAAGAAGCATATGCTTAAGATGGCAGAAGATTTGATTGCAATGATTAGAGGTTCTATGCCCCCTCCTGATAAGAGGCCTAGGGTGGAACCTGAGCTTGGGAGTTTTGAGCAGTGTTCGGATGCTTCTGAGTCTTCGGCTGAAGACTTGCAGGAGTATTCCCCTTACTCTGATTCTGATGTAGATGATTCTACTCCTTCTGCTTCTCCTCCTGAGGATTTTTCATTTTCAGAGACTCTTCATTCCATGAGGGAGCATTTTAAATGGGAAGGTCAGGATTTCTCTGATTCCAGGAAAAGGCTTAGGGAATTTTTGTTTCTACCCCAGCATAGGCCTTTAGCTATACCTCCTGTTCTAGATGTGGTGGAGGATGTTTTTGCAGAGGCTTTTCTGAACCCTGATTCTTTGCCTCCTGCTCCAGTTAAACCGGATAGATATTATAGGGTGCCTGAAGCTCATAAGTATCTTTTTAAGAGTCCTAGGGCAGACCCAGAAACTGTTTCACAGGGGCCTAAAGGTGTTAAGGCTTCTGTTGTTAAAACTCCTGTTCCTCCAGATAAAGAGGCAAGGGCTTTGGATAGATGGGGAAAGAAAGTGTATACTTCTTCTACTTTGGCCATGAGAGCTTTGAATTGCCAGTTTCACATGTTGAAATACCAAAATTATCTCCTTTCACAATTAAAGTCTAAGGTAGATGCTTTGGCGGAAGGTATTGAGTGTAAAGAGTTGCAGGATTTAGTTCATGTTTCTGAACAGGTGGGTAAGCATTCTTTGCAATGTGGTTTTGATGCTGTACAGGCCTCTTCGAGGGTGGCTGCCACTGGTTCGGTTCTTCACAGGCACGCCTGGCTGAGGGATCAGAATTTAGCTGAGCATGTGAAGACAAGGATTTTAGATGCTCCTTTACAATCTGATGTGTTGTTTGGTTCGCCTGTGGAAGCAGTTCTAAAGAAAATGGAAGATAAGGCTAAGTCTATGCAGACTGTTAAAGATTTTTTTGCAGGTTCAGCCTCCGAAGTTTAGTAGGAATTGGCCTACCAAGGGGTGGACATATCCTGCTTATGATTCCCAGTCTAGGGGTAGGTCTAGACGTGGTAGGGACAGAGCTCAAGGTTCTTTTAGGCCTAGAACAGGGAGTTCACCTGCTCAGTCTTCTGGTGAGGGCAGGGGTCAGTCCTTTCGTAAACAGACCCAATGACCTGCCTTTTCAGCTGCCAGAATCTTCTCGTCTGGCAGCACCTTTGGGAGGAAGGTTGGCACTTTTCAAAGAAAACTGGAGTTTAATTACCCAAGACAGATGGGTATTGGATATCATTCACCACGGTTACAGGTTTTATTTCCATACCTTGCCTCCTTTCAAGGGCATGCCAGACATTCCTCCTCAACAAAGGAAAGAGGCTCACAAGCAAATTTCTCTGTTGCTCCAAATAGGGGCCATTCAGCCGGTTCCTGTGCCAGAAAGGGGCCTAGGATTTTATTCTCGCCTGTTCCTAGTACTAAAAAAGGGGAACACGTGGAGACCAATTTTGGATCTGTCTATCCTCAACACTTATCTGGACATTCCCAAGTTCAAAATGTTGACGTTACAACAGCTTTTACCTCTGCTGGGCAAAGATCACTGGATGGTAACTTTGGATCTCAAGGAAGCTTACCTTCATGTTCCTATCAGACTAAATTGCAGGAAGTATCTGCGTTTTCGAGCTGGGAATTCTCATTATCAGTTCTCTGCATTGCCCTTTGGCTTATCTACTGCGCCCAGAGTGTTCACAAAGGTTCTGGCTCCAGTGATAGCTTTCTTCAGGCTAAAAGGAATACAAATCTATCCTTATTTGGACGATTGCCTGATTCTGGCTCAAGGAAGGGACGTGCTTCTTCAGCATTTGGAATATGTGATAGCAGTGCTAAGATGCCTAGGGTATTCTGTGAACGAAATAAAGTCCAGTCTAGTACCCTCTCAAGACATGTGCTTTCTGGGTGTGAGACTGAATACAGCAACCCAGATGGCCTTTTTAACCCCGGACAAACAGCAGAATCTTTCTCTTTACTTCCATCAACTATCTCATCAGTCCGGGCTGACTGCAAGGACAGTCCTTCAAGCCTTAGGGTTCATGGCATCTTGTATTCTGGTACTTCCCAATGCCAAACTGCATATGAGGAAGCTACAATGGTATCTCAAAAATGTATGGACACAGCACTGCCAGGATTTGGACACTGTCATACAAATAATACCTTGCATTCAAAAGGAATTTTTGTGGTGGGCTCAGGAATGTCACCTAAACAAGGGACTCTCTGTGACCCGGCCAGAGGCGAGTCAGATTCTAACGACAGATGCCTCAGACACAGCTTGGGGAGCTCATCTGAATGGAAAGTGGATACAAGACAAGTGGCCTGCCAGACTGCAGCATCTACATATCAACTTGAAGGAGATGTTAGCAGTCCAGTTTGCATTACTGGCTTTCAAGGATTTACTTCTTCCAGGGCAGGTGTTGATTCTAACAGACAACACAACTGTCATGTGGTACATCAACAAACAAGGGGGAACACATTCTTATCCTCTATGCAGGCAAGCAATGATTTTGTGGGAGACTGCGTTAAGCTTGCAACTGAATCTTCAAGCAAGGTTTCTGCCAGGAGCACAGAACTCCTTAGCAGATGTGTTAAGCAGGCAAATCATGGATCCCCACGAGTGGAAACTGGATCTTCATGTATTTCAGACATTGACAGTGTCATGGGGAACTCCAGACATAGATCTGTTCGCTTCTCCACTAAACCACCAGCTGCCAAAGTTTTGCACGAAAAGGTTTCATCACACAGCCTGGAAAGTGGATGCTCTTTCTTTCAGTTGGAAAAATCTTCATGTGTATGCCTTTCCACCTCTGCCTCTCCTCCCAAAGGTACTCCTAAAGGTCAGACAAGACAAGCCAAGGATGATTTTAATAGCTCCAGATTGGCCTCGGCAGCACTGGTACCCATTGCTGAGGAGTCTGGTAAGGAAGCCTCCATGGCCCTTACCTTTGATTCCACACCTATTGTCTCAGAAGGACGGGCATCTACTCAATGTCAAGCTTCACTCTCTTCATCTAACAGCCTGGCATATTCTGTTTTGAACCATAGCAGGTCTCAGCTTCCTCAACAAGTTTTGAATGTGATTATGGAAGCCAGCAGACCTAGTACAAGGAAAGTGTATGCAGGAAAATGGAAGAGATTTTTATTTTGGTGTGCAGCAAAAGATTTGGATGTTTCTGAGCCAAATTTGAGTGTGGCTCTTCAATATCTTACTGAGTTATTGGACAAAGGTTTGTCTTTCTCTTCCATTAAGATTCATGCTGCAGCAATTTCAGCTCACTATGATTGTGACCCACCATTGTTTTCTCATCCTTTGTTCAAGCAATTTCTTAGAGGGGCAAAGAATATAAGACCCCCACGTAGAGCTCCTACTCCTGCTTGGGACCTCAATTTTGTGTTGGAGAAACTCACTCTACAACCTTTTGAGCCTGCAGCTACTGCTGAATTGAAATATTTGTCATGGAAGACTGCTTTTTTGTTAGCCATTACCTCTGCAAGAAGGGTGTCTGAATTGCAGGCCCTTATGGCAGTTGAGCCTTTCCTGATTTTTCATAAGGATAGGGTATCTTTACGTACTAATCCTTCCTTTATGCCTAAAGTGGTTTCTAGTGTGGCTTTAAACCAAACTATTCATTTGCCTACCTTTTATGCAGATCCTCAAAATAAGGGGGAAAAGATTTTGCATACTTTAGATGTACACAGGCAGTTGCGTTATTATTTAAGCAGGACTAAGGATTTCAGGCAGTCTCAGCAGTTGTTTGTTTCTTTTGCTTTGAGTTCTCAGGGCAAACCTGTGTCAAAACAAACTATTTCTAAGTGGATTGGGTTTTGCATTGCTTTCTGTTACTCCCATCATGGCAAGGAAATTCCAGCTGGGATTAGGCCTCATTCCACTAGGGCTACTGCCACTTCAACAGCATTTCTAAGGGGGGTGGCAACTAAGGATATTTTGGAGGCAGCTACTTGGAGTTCAGTGCATACCTTCTCTAAGCATTACCACCTTCCTCTCTACTCTAAATCTAGGGCTGGTTTTGCCACTGCTATTTTACAGGGCATGTTGTCAGCTCCTGCTTCTTTGTGATTTGCCATCCTCCCTTACCTCTGCTTTGGGATTCTACCCAAGTGTCAGGACTGCAGCAATGTGAGATGAAGAACATAGTACAGTTTTGTACCTACCATAAATGTAGATGTTCGAAGATCCACATTGCTGCAGTCCAATTTTCCCTCCCTCCTTCCCCTCTGTGTTTAGGGGTGGTTGTGTGGGTGGGATTGTACCTTTCTTACTTTGTATATATTGTACATATATTTGGTACAGGGGTGTTTGGTGTGTTGTTGTTTTTTGGTTTGGCCTTATCTTTTTAGGGTCTTCTGACATCTGGGGCAAGAAAAGACTGAGGAAATGACGTCGGTCATGCGCATTTGTACCCTGGCGTCCTGACGTCAGACTAATGCGCCTTGACCGACGTCAGCCTTATACTTTGGTATTCGGGCCGACTGGGACAGCGGACTACCCAAGTGTCAGGACTGCAGCAATGTGGATCTTCGAACATCTACATTTATGGTAGGTACAAAACTGTACTTTATTTCAGTGTTTGTAAGAATATAATTCTCCTTTTTCAGCTTCCTCTTGACCTTTTCCTTTCTCTTGAACTTTTCTGTACCTCCCCAGGGTTCTTCTTTAGTCAGTTAAAAAAAAGACTAGGCTTTCCTTTCCCATTTTCCATTCTTTCTCTCATGAGCGTGTGTGTGTGTCTGGGCCGGTTGAAGGGATGGCGGATGCCCCAAAGCCCGGTTTCAGAAATTGTACAGAGTGTGGCCATAAGCTTTCCTCGGCAGATGGCCACACACTGTACGTGGTTTGCTTGGGGGCTGAACACCTCCAGTCACTCTGTCCTATTTGCACTGGGTTTAACCCCAGGGCACATAAGGACAGTTGGGACAAATTTATCCTTAAGGGCCTGTTGCCCTCTTCTTCTGGGACTACAGTCCCCTCTTCCCCTGCAGGGAAAGCAGCGGCTGCTGCTCTGTCTTGTTCTTCCCCGGCCTCTGGGACTCACACTCCTACTAAGAGGTCTGCGGAAGTGAGTCAGGTTAAGAAGGACTGGCTCGCAAGTCATCCTCTGACCGCTTGTGGCAGGCTGGTCAGTCTGGCACCAAAAGTGAAGTTGGTCTCCAGGCCTGTGACTCCTAGACTCAGGTCCCCTAGCTTTTCACCTGAACCCGAGGAATAACAAAGTCTGTCTCCGGTCAGGTCTTCCCCAACCAGCACTCCTGTCCGATTTCAGTGGCATCCTCCCGCTCCACACGGATCCTCTCGGAAGCGGAGATGGACAAGATGATGATGAGGTTTATCAGCACTCAGATATAGATGGGAGTCTTGCCAGGGCCTTCTTCCTCCAGAGCAGGTCCCTTCCAACCCTTGTTCCGTCCTATTACTCCTTCCTCGATCTGACCCGACCCATAGTTTCAGAGTCATTGGATCTGTGGGCGATGGTACCCTGCACCTTGATGTCAGCTGGTACCTTGAGTTTGTTGGATCTGAAGGGATCGAATCGGAGCTCTCAGAGCCACAGCCTCTGGGTCAGATCCGAGGGGGTGTTTTCTGCTCTGAGCCTGTCAGAGAGGAGCATCCCTCTCAGCATCTTGGCTCCAGCAGCAAGCTCAGCTCTGACTCCCCTGTCGGGGCAAGGGGGAGTGGCTTCTGCCTTTGATGTCCAGGAGGCACATCCTCCCTCGGCTTTCAGTGTGGCGGAGAGGGCTCTCGCAGGGTCGAGACCTCAGACTATCTCATTTTCTGAATCCTTCCAGATCCCCCTGGCTCTGAGTGTGGTTCCGGCCATCTTGCCCTCTCAGGAACACCCTGACATATAATGTCCCAGGTAGTTCCACCTTCGGAACAGCCCATTTGCGAGGCCTCCCCAGACACTGCACCTGAGGAGGGCCCCCAGAAACATACATGTAAAAGGAGGCACTTGGACTCTCCACCAGAGTCCCTCACAGAGAACACTGACTTGGATGAAGGGGAAGGCTTCCCAAGGTCACCCTCGAGGATGTCTCCTTTGGGGACATCATGTAACTCCTCCACCAGAGGGGGGGGTAGTCCACCCCAAAGCCAACCTTGGACGAGTCCGTGTTTCTAGAGGCATTCGGCATGGGCCCATCTACCTCTAGGGTGTCCTCTCCTACCCGACCCACTTGTGGAACTAATAACATCTAGGGCTTGGAAAGAGCTGGACACCGTAGAACCAATCCCTAAGTGGCCAGATAAGGTTTTGAGTCCCCCCTCGGACAAGCTTCATTAGCATAAGGGGTCCCCTTTAGATGCTATGATGGTGGTGGCTACCAAGAAGGAGCTCGTTCAGGAGAGCTCCATGGTCCACCCTCCTAACCGAGAGTCGGGAGCATTGGATTGCTTTGGGAAGCGAGATTATGCTTTATCGACCTTCTCTGTGAGGGCTCTGAACTATATGGCACATGTCATCCGACTCCAGAGAAATCTTGTTAAGGAAATCATGGAGTCGACCCCAGATGTCCATGTCTTCAGAGGACAGGAAGACATTTGACACATGAATGGCCACCCTAAAAGCAGTAGCCAACACATCCATGCATTTGCTCTCCCACGCCATGGAGGGAGCCGCACGGGCTTGCTATCAGGCGTCACACCTGGCTTTACTTATGTCAATTTACAGAGCCCTTCAAGGTGTGTTTTACCAACGCCCCTTACGATGGTTCTTCCTTGTTCGGGAAGACAGTCAGAGAGACTTTGGTCCAGAGTGAGAAGGACGGGAAGACACTGTCAGCCATCAGGATCCACGTCTCTCTGACTCAAAGGTCCTTTTCATTTTCCCAGGAAGGTCAGGACTCGCCTTCCGCCAGAGGCAGATGGGGATTTGACAGATGCTGCCTTAGAGGCAGAGGGCATCCTAAGAATTTTGGGTCCCAAGAACTCTTTTTGGATAAACCTGGGCAACAGCCCTGAGGGGTTGCCTGACTGTTATCTGGAGGCAGTCGGGGGTCATTTGTCACTACACTCTTTAGCATGGGAGTCCATAACAACAGATCAATGGATATTGCACATCATATCCAGAGGATATTCCGTTCCAGGAACCTCCTCCATCCAACAAAGCCCTCCCGGTTGTCTCACCCACACAGCGGGAGGAGACAGTAGTACAAATAGATTCACTGCTAAGGAAAAGAGTCATCCAACCCATCCCCCTAGACCAGTCCAGATGCAGAGTTTATTCCAGGTTCTTTTTAGTGCCAAAAACAATGGGGGACCTCAGACCACCTTGGATCTGTCCAAACTGAACCTGTCTGTAACCAAGACAAAATTCCGGATGGTCACGATTCAATCTATCCTGCCCTATCTGCAGGCCAGAGACTGGATGTGCTCAATTGATCTCCAGGACCCATACTATCACATCAAGATGGACAGACACTCCCAGAGGTTCCTTTGCTTCTGGCTGGGAGTCAATCATTACCAATTTTGAGCCATTCGCTTTGGTCTCACCACAGTACCCCGGGTATTCACCAAGCTAATGGTGGTAGTAGCTGCTCATCTGAAGCTCCAGGGTATTCAGGTCTTTCTGTACCTGGACAGTTGACTTTTTACTGCCCCTTCAGAGCATCTACTTTGTCAGGCCAGGGACTCCTTCCTTCAGCTAGCCAACAAGTTGGACATCACAATCAACATGAACAAATCTGTTCTACTCCCGGTTCAGGTTTTGGATTTCATCGGGGTATGGCTGGACATATTACAAATGAGGGTGTTCCTTACATTAGACAGGACACACAATCTGAAGTTACACATCTTTCACATTTTTCAGACCCATTTATTGACAGCTGAGGCAATGTTAAGAGCACTGGAGTCTATGGCGGCCACGATCAATGTTCTTCCAATGGCGCACCTTCATATAAGAGTTTTGAAGTGGAAGCTTGCCATTCAGTGGCCCCTGTTAGATCTCCCCTTCTCCTTTCCAGTGAGAATTTTGAGAGCATGCTGGGGCTCCCTTTGATGGTGGATGCAGTCCCCAGATCCCCTCAAGAGATGTCCATTCCAACCTGCCTTTCCCTAGTCCACTGTGACCACGGATGCCTCCCTATTGGGGGGGCATTGCTCGGGAAGGACAGTCCAAGGCATGTGGTCCCCTTCCAAGACCTTTCTGCACATCAATGTTCTAGAGATGAAAGCGGTTCTCCTTGTGTTGCAGACCTTTCATGCTCATCTTCCTCTAGGAATGATTGCTATTTAGACGGACAATATGTCAGTGGTCTAGTATATCAACAAACAAGGGGGGACCAGATCTTATCCCGTGTCAAGAAGTCATGAGATTGTGGGAATGGGCGATCTCCACCGGCTGTTTTCTGGTGGCAATGCACTTTCTAGGATGGTCGAACATTCCAGCAGACAGGCTCAGCAGATCTATCCTGATGCCTTACGAATGGTCTCTGAACCCTTCAGTAGCAGAACAGATCTTTCTAGAGTGGGGTTATTCTTGCTGTGATCTCTTCGCATCTCCTTCGAATGCAAAATGCAGTGTGTTTTTCACTCTCACCCCCCCCCCCGCCGGGGAAAACCTCCAGAGATGCCTGATTCATGCTTGGCCTCCCAGTCTTCTTTATGCATATCCTCCTCTTCCCCTGATGTCAAAGTTTCTGCAGAAAGCCCGAAGGCTGGGGAGCACTGTGATCCTCATCGCCCATTCTGGCCTTAACAGGTTTGGTTTCCCTTAGTCTGGTCTCATTTAGTTGTTCCACCATGAACTTTGGATCCAGTTCTGGATCTTTTCTCGCATCCCTCGGAGATCCTGCACCTAGACCTGGACAGTCTGAAGCACACTGCTTGGCTGCTCTGGTTCCCATGATTATTAGGAGTCCCGGTTTGTCATCCCCTGTTAAGTCTATTCTGGTAGCTGCTCACAAATCTTCTACCAGAAAAGTGTATCATAGTAAATAGAAATGTTTCTCGATATGGGCCTCTCAGTGGTCCCTGGACCCTTTTTCGGCAGTCTTAGATTTTCTGGCTAGCATTTTCCAACCGGGCACCAGTTCCTCTGTGGTTAACGTCCAACTGGTAGCCATTTCTAATTTCCATGTGGGCTAAATATGTCTTCATTGGCTTCCTCTAATCTTTATATGACCTTTCTTAAAGGTGCTTTTCTTCTTAGACCCTAAAGGTGCTTTTCTTCTTAGACCCCCGATAAAGGATCCTATCCCACCATGGGACCTTACCTTACTGTTGCAGGCATTGGTTTCTCCCCCCTTTGAGCCTGCGGCTTCAGTGGATTTGCAGTTTCTGACTTGGAAAATGCCTTTTTGGTTGCCATCACTTCCGCCAGAAGGATGTCAGAGCTTCAGGCTCTTTAAATCAAAATGTCCTACATGATCTTTCATAAAGATAGGGTGTCGCTACGTACCAACCCATCTTTCTCCCCTAAGGTAGCTTCGGAAGCTAATATTAATCGGACCATTAACTTGCCAGTCTTTTTTCTTAACTACCAGAACAAAGGGGAATATAGGTTACATTTATTGGATGTGCATAGACAATTGAGGTTTTACCTACACAGGACTAAACCCTTCCACAAATCTGATCCACTTTTTGTATCTTATGCCAAGCCCTTCTTCGGTAAACCAGTTTCAAAAGTGACAATTGCTCGTTGGATCTCACAGTGCATTGGCATAGCCTATTTGGAGAGAGTTCTGTCTCTGCCACAGAAAGTGAAAGCTTATTTGACCCGATCTATGGGCTACATCAGTGGCCTTTTGGTCCAGGGTATCTTTGGATGATATTTGTTCAGCTGCCACTTGGGCCTCATCTCATACCTTTATTTTGCATTATAAATTAGACATTGTCTCTAGGAGTAGAGCATCCTTTGGCTCTGCGGTGCTCCGGAACATCCTTCCATGAGGGCCACCCAAGAGTTTGGTAGCTGGGAACTCTGTCCCACAGGTTGAAGATCAAATGAAGTAAACTACTTCAGATAAAGAAGTTATGTACTCACCATAACATTCCATCTGAGTAGTTATACTTCATTTTTCTTCAACTGTCCCCATCCCCTCCTTCCCCCTAACTTTATCATTCAGATGATGATATTTTTTTCTTATCTTATCAGATGATTATTGTTGGGATCCTTTGTTCTGTCCAGGCTAAGGGAGTTTCCTTTTGGTTATTCTGGTGATAAGGTGTCATTGGGTCAGGTGTCTGATGAATGTTAGGCAGCAAACTCGATCTCAGGGGAGAAGGGAGACAGGGGGCATTATGGGTAAGGGGAGGAGCATGGAGCTTGAAGCCATAACTGGAAAATGCGGCCGTGTCAGATCCGATGCAGATCTGAAGACCCACAGGTTGAAGACAAATGAAATAAAACTACTCAGATGGAATGTTATGGTGAGTACATAACTTCTTTTTTTTTTTTTTTATTTAAGCCCTGTATTTGCACTTATTTGTGTGTAGCGCACCATTGTGCTCTGCCATGTAACTATGGTTACCATATAGACGCAAATATTTTGCTTGTTAAATTTTCCCTTCGCACTTTGCTTGTGGTCCTCCAGAGATTTTTCGTGGCCCTGCTCTATTGTTGGGTGGAACACTAAGCCTAGCCTCAGAGGTGCCAACACACCTCTCACCCACTAGCCATTTCTAAGTGTGACCTCTTTTCCTGACCATATAAATTTACCCAACACTATGGATGGACAATTCCCACAGTTTCTCCAGCCAACTGGGTCAAAATGGGCATCCTGAGGCAGTGTACCAACTGCCTCATGTTCACCGACAACCCTGTACTCCTAGTCCACACTAACTCCATATGTGAGACATGCAACTATATTAAGAACCTTGAATCCATGCTCTCTCACACACCAGCCAGTGCATATGACAGTAAGCGGGTTGTCAGTATGCACATCTCACCTCCTACTCCACCCAGACACATATTACACATACCTTCATATGTGGAGGTCCTCACCAGAAACCTACCTAAACACCAGGGACCTCCCAAACCCAAACACAAGCATACTATACATAATACTTCATCTACAGAACACAATACACATAATAGCTCATGCACCAGTACCTCACTTGTCAAGCCCTTAAGGCAAAACACAAAACCAAACATATTAGTCATATGTGATTCCATTGAAAGACACTCGGATGTCCCTCTCACCAGGCTGGATAAGGAGAAGGTCACGGTTAGCTGTCTGTAAGGTGCTAGGATCTGCCAGATTACACATGCACTCAAATCTCTCAACAACAGGTACTGTTATGACTCTGTCATAGTCCATGTTGGTGTGAACAACTTGAGATGTACCTCTCTGGACTATATGAAGAGAGACAAGACTAAGTTCTCGGATTGTGTCTCAGGCAGGTATGCCCATAGCCTTAAACAGCATTTTACCTTCACCTAGGATGATGCCTCACTAGAAACAGAAAATCATTGACTTCAATAATTGGTTTAGTTTCCAAAGTCATTCTATGGGGATCCAGTATCTGTCAGTCTGGGATGACATGATCGACAGACCTCCATGTTTTGCCAGAGGTGGTCTTCATCTGTCAACCCTAAGATTTTGGATACTGGCTAAGGCTCTTGCTACCCCCATAGTGCCTTTTTTAGGCAGTGTCTCAATGACAAAATTCCTGATGTAAAAACAACCTCGAGGTTATACTGCTAAATGCTAGGAGTCTTAACATGAAACTGCACTCACTGGAAGCAGTCCTCACCTTGGAAGACGCAGTCATTTCTGTAATCAAAGAGACCTGGCTGGCTTGCACTCCACAGCCATACTGGGTTACACTTCCTTTCACACGTTCAGACCACAAACTGAAGGTGTGAAAACTAAAGGAGGTGATGTATCAATATTTATTAAAGATAAATGTACCTCCAGATTGACTAAACAGTATGATTCCCTGGAGATACTTCACGTGCAATTAACTGTTGTTAGGACATATATTCAAGTAATTTCCAGCTACAGGACCCCCTCCATGAATCAGAGCACCCACTCTGCCTAGTTGGATCTACTTGAGTCTATCAAAATACATCTGAGCACCATGGTATTGGGTGACTTTAACTACCCATCCATTGACTGGGTAAATTACTCGTGCTCAAACTCACTTGTCCAAAGGTTCCCTGACTTCATTAACTCTAATGCCCTGGACAAGCTGGTTGACACCCCCACAAGGGGTGCCAACATCCTGGTTCTGGTGCTTACCAATATGGGGGACCACTGTAGCACCCTCACTGTGAGGTCTTCCCTGGTGAGATCTGACTACAGATCAGTCTTATTCGAAATAACTATTGCACCTGCCCCCCCCCCATAGAAATTAAACTAAAAAGCTTCTCCAAAGCAGATTATAACCTCTTACGAGGTTGTATAAATAGCTTCACTTCACCCCCCCCCCGATGGAATTGGTAACTGTGCAGAGTTCTACACTAATGCTTTATACAAACACCTGTACAACTGTATTGACTCAGCCACACCTGATAGGACCAAAACAAGCTCCGCAACAAAGAGCAAACCTGCCTGGTGGTCAGCTGCAATTAACAGGCTTTATAACAAGAGGAAGAAATTGCTGTCTAAGAGTAATAGAGAGCGAGCCCTTAACTGAAAACACTCCCTCCTCAGCTTAAAAAAACAAGACTTCTTGTGAAGTCCTCCAAAGCAAACTTCTTCTTTCAGCTGCTCCCGTTAGGGGTCACCACAGTGGATCAATTGTTTCCATTTCTTCCAGTCCTCTGCATCTTGCTCTGTCACACCAACCGCCTGCATGTCCTCTCTCACCACATCCATAAACCTTATCTTAGGCCTTCCTCTTTTCCTGTTACCTGGCAGCTTCATCCTTAGCATCTTTTTCCCCAATATACTCTGCATCCCTCTTCAGCACATGTCCAAACCAACGTAATCTTGCCTCTCTGGCTTTGTCTCCAAACCTTTCAACCTGGGCTGACCCTCTAATATACTTATTCCTAATCCTGTCCATCCTCGTCACACCCAGTGCAAATCTTAACATCTTCAACTCTGCCACATCAAGCTCTGACTCCTGCCTTTTTGTCAGTGCCACTGTCTCCAACCCATATAACATAGCTGGTCTCACTACCCTCTTGTAGACCTTCCCTTTCACTCTTACTGGTACTTCTGTCACAAATCACTCCTGACACTCTTCTCCACCCACTCCATCCTGCCTGTACTATATTCTTCACCTCTCTTCCACACTCACCATTACTCTGAACTGTTGATCCCAAGTATTTAAACTCATCCACCTTCGCCACCTCTACTCCCTGCATCCTCACAATTCCTCTATCCTCCCTCTCATTCACACACACATATTTTGTCTTAGTCCTGCTGACCTTCATTCCTCTTCTCTATAGAGCATATCTCCACTTCTCCAGGGTCTCCTCCACCTGTTCCCTACTCTCACTACAGATCACAATGTCATCTGCAAACATCATAGTCCACGGGGACTCCTGTCTGATCTCGTTTGTCAACCTGTCCATCACCCTTGCAAATAAGAAAGGGCTCAGAGCTGATCCTTGCTGTAATCCCACCTCCACCTTAAACACATCCATCACTCCCACCACAGATCTCACCGCTGTCACACTACCCTCGTGCATATCCTCTACCACTCTTACATACTTCTCCGCCACTCCCGACTTCCTCATACAATACCACAACTCCTCTCTAGGCACCCTGTCATATGCTTTCTCTAAGTCCACAAAGGCACAATGCAACTCATTCTGACCTTCTCTGTACTTCTCTATCAACACTCTGAGAGCAAACATCGCATCTGTAGTGCTCTTTCCTGGCATGAAACCATACTGCTGATCACTAATCATCACCTCCCTTCTTAACCTAGCTTCCACTACTCTTTCCCATAACTTCATGCTGTGACTGATCATTTTAATCCCTCTATAGTTACTACAGCTCTGCACATCACCCTTATTCTTACAAATTTGTACCAAAACACTTTTTCTCCATTCCTCAGGCATCCTCTCACTTTCCAAGATTTCATTAAACAGCCTAGTTAAAAACTCCACTGCTATTTCACCTAAACACCTCCATGCTTCCACAAGTATGTCATCTGGACCAACAGCCTTTCCATTCTTTATCCTCTTCATAGCTGTCCTTACTTCCTCCTTGCTAATCCACTGCACTTCATGATTCACTATCCGCACATCATCCAACCTTCTCTCCCTCTCATTCTCTTCATTCATCAGCCCCTCAATGTACTCTTTCCATCTGCTCAACACACTCTCCTCGCTTGTGAGTACATTTCCCTCATTATCCTTTACCACCCTTACCTGCTGTATATCTTTACTAGCTCAGTCCCTCTGTCTAGCCAATCGGTACAGGTCCTTTTCTCCCTCCTTAGTGTCCAACCTTTCATACAACTCTTCATACGCCTTATCCTTAGTCTTCGCCACCTCTCTCTTTGCCATGCACCTAATCTCCTTATACTCTTGTCTGCTTTCTTCATCTCTCTGACAATCCCACTTCTTCTTCGCCAACCTCTTTCTCTGTATACTCTCCTGCACTTCTTCATTCCACCACCAGGCCTCCTTGTCCTCTTTCCAGATG
The DNA here is from genome assembly GCF_019279795.1 of Protopterus annectens. NCBI lineage: Eukaryota > Metazoa > Chordata > Ceratodontiformes > Protopteridae > Protopterus > Protopterus annectens. Next base: position 885,031,719 of record NC_056748.1, on the reverse strand, counting down.
TCACACCAAGCACCTTTCTAGCCATCTCTCTTACTAGCTTTGCTGTAGTTACCCAGCTATTCAGTAACTCTTCACTGCCACCCAGTGCCTGTCTTAACTCTTCCCTAAACTCCACCTCACAATTACCCTTTTTCAATTTCCACCATTTGATCCTTGGTGCTGTCGTCACACTCATCCTCCTCTTCATGATCATCAATGTCATCCTACAAACCACCATCCTATGCTGCCTAACTACACTTTCCCCTGCCACCACTTTACAGTCTCCAATCTCCTTCAGACTGGCTCTTCTACATAAGATATAGTCAACCTGTGTGCATCTTCCTCCACTCTTGTATGTCACCCTGTGCTCCTCCCTCTTGTTAAAATACGTATTCATCACAGCCATGTCCATCCTTTTCGCAAAATCCACTACCATCTGACCTTCTGCATTCCTTTGCTTAACACCATACCTACCCATCACTTCCTCATCCCCTCTGTTCCCTTCACCAACATGCCCATTGAAATCTGCTCCAATCACCAGTATCTCACCCTTGGGTAGAGTCATCACCAAACTACAATTCCCAATTAGCTTCCTCAACTAAAGACAATGACAAGGCATTCTTTAGTTACATCCATAACCTAAAAGGAAAGACCTACATTTGTGCTGAACTGGTAACTAATGATACCACATATACTGAGCCTCTAGACATAGCTAACCTGTTGGTTAAAAGGTTCTGTGAAAACTTCACTTCCCTTTTCCACGACACGCATACCCCATGACATTCCTACCTTGTATCTCTAGAGAGGGCCTCTATGACCTGCTCTTTAAGGCCAAAAACACAGCAGCTATGGGATATGAAAATATCCCAGCCTGTGTCCTACATGGGCTCAAACAAGAATTAGCAACACCACTGGATACTTTCTTCAGTCATAGTCTAAGCACCAGCTTCATCCCACCTGAATGAAAAACAACCACCATTATTCCCCTGCACAGTGGTGGTACTTCCACTGACCATCAGGAACTATAGACCTATTAGCCTGACTAGCCTCATCTGCAAGGCCATGGAGCAAATCATAATGGACAATCTGAAGTAGTTAACTTCATTTTATCTGCAACCTGTGGGTATACGGATCCGAGCCAGCAACTTTTTTCTAGCATCTGCTCCAAGCTGCGAGCTCCTCCCCTTACCCATAATGCCCTACCATCTCCTATCTTCCCTCAGATCTCATTTGCTGCGCCAGTAGAGTGCTTAGTGGTCTCCTTTGCTCTGAGCTCAGGAATAGTAAGTGGTAATTTTTCTGGTATCTAGGTGTGCTTGAGTGAATTTTTTCCCTTCCTCCCCTTGTGTAGTAGGTCGTCGGTGTTTAAAAAAAAAAAAAGTTTTGTGTAGAGTAGTAGTTAGGCTTGCCCTTCCCCTACCTGTGTTTGTGTGTGGTTTCTTGAAGAGGTAGTGTTTGTACCTCTGAGTGCAGGACTATGGCTGATCAGCCAAAGCTTGTCTTTAAAAAATGTACAGAGTGTGGTCATAAGTTCTTCCCAGCCGATGGTCACACTCTGTATGTAATTTGCTTAGGAGTGGCACATTTGTCCACTCAATGTGCTATCTGTTCAGGTTTTAACCCTAGGGCCCTTAGGGATCGGAAGGCCACGCTAGTTGCCAAAGCCCTTCTCCCTGCTGCCATGCTGGAATCTGCGTCGGCCTCGGTCTCTAGTGTACCACCTCCCACCCAGACAGGGACTCAACCTCCCTCTTCTTCTGGGGATGGGTATTTTAAGGGCAAATCTTCAGTCAGAGTGGCTGACAAAGAAAAAGATAGAGAAAGAAAAACATAAAGAAAGGCGCAGAGAGGAAAGGTAGAGAAAGGACAGACATCGTAAGAGATCCTCGGACAGGAATCTCTTTCTCAGTCCCCCATCTAAGACCATGAGGCCTGTTTCTCCATGGCTCCGGTCTCCTCGTTTTTCACCAGAGCTGTTGGAACATTCGGACCTGAGGCCCCCCTCCCCTATTGTGCAGACCAGCCAGATCTGAGCCAGTAGCCTCTTCGAGGTCAACTCAGAGCCTATCAGACATGGATATGGGCAGGATGATGTGGTGATTTATTCAGACCCAAATTCAGATGGATGTCTTGCCAGGCCCCTCTCCCTCTGGAGGGGGACCTCCATGCCTCTTTTCTGCCCCATCTATCCTTCCCCGATCCATGCTTCGGCTTCGGGGCTCTTGGATCCAAGGTTTTTCAGAGCTGGTATCTCGGCGCTGATGGTTCCTCCAACCTCGACTCCGGCTGTTACCTTGAGTTCCTCAGATCTGACTGGTTCGGACCTGAGTGACTCTCGGAGCCTCAGACAGGGAGTCGGACCTGAGGGAATGGATTCTTCGGCTCCGACCTTTTCGGATCTGATATGTTCCCTCGAAGATCAGGCTATCCTGGCTTTGGTCCCCGCTTCAGATCCGGGGAGGGCTTCTCCCTCGGCCTTCAAAGTGGTGGAGAGGGTTCTCTTCCAGGGATTGAGACCCCAGCCCATCCCCTCAGTTACCACCCATTCCACCCTGAATTTGGCAACGACTCCCCTCATCCTGTCTCAGAGAAAGCCTGTGCCAGAGGATCCCCAGGTTAATTTCCCTGAGGAAACCCCTGCGGCTCACGGATCCCCTTCTGAAAGTCCCACTGACTGCAAAAGGAGGCACTTGGACTCCCCTTAGTCCCTCACTATGGACACTGACTTAGATAAAGGAGAAGGTTCCCCCAGGTCACCTCCCAAAGACATCTCCTTCGTAGAAATTATGGAGATCCTCCGCCAGAGTGGAGGTTGGTCAGCCCCAAAATCTTCTGGGGATGAGTCAGTGTTCCTGGAGGCCTTTGGCACAGGCCCATCTACTTCCTGGGTGTCCCCACCAGTGGACCCCTTGGTGGACCTCGTCACCACGAGGGCATGGAAGGAGCCTGACACCATAGAGCCCATCCCCAAATGCCCTGACAAGGTTTTATCTCCCCCTTCCGACAGACAACCTTGGTTGAAAGGAGCCCCAGTTGATGTTATGTTGGTCCCAGTGGCAACAAAGAAGGAACTAGCACAGGAGAGTTCCTCTGTCCACCCTCCATACAAGGAGTCCAGGTCGCTGGATAGGTTTGGGAAGCGTGTCTACTCCTCAGTGACTTTTTCTATCCGCGTGATGAATTATTTGGCACATGTGATTCAGCTTCAGTGAGACCTTGCTTTGGAATTTGCTGAGTCACCCCCAGAGTCTTTATCGCCGCAGGACAGCAAAAATGTCTACTCTGAAGTCAGTCCCAAAGATGTCAATGCGACTCCTTTCCCATGCCACTGAAGGAGCAGTTAGGGCGGCTGGGACAGGCTCAGGTTGTGTCAGTTTGTGGACCCTTTCAAGGCATCATTTATCAATGCTCCCTACGACGGTTCTTCCCTTTTTGGGAAGACAGTACATGACATGCTTGTCCAGAGCAAAAAGGATGGGAAGACTTTGCCATCGGCGTCCGCTTCTCTAACCCTCAGCGGTCCTTCTCTAGGAATCAAAGAGGGCAGAAGAAGATGTGGTTCTGAAAATCTCAGTTTTCCCGGGATTTTCAAGACAACTATTCCCCCAGAGGCAGAGGGGGACAGGATCGACGCCGACCCAGAGGTAGAGGAGGTCCCAGGAATTTTGGGTGTAGGGAACCTTTTTCTGATAGACCCGGTTAGCAGCCCTGAGGAGTTGCCCGACTGTCCTACTCTGGAGGCAGTCGGTGGACGATTGTCCTTACACCCAGTGGCATGGGAGTCCATTATGACAGATCACTTGGTTTTACTGATAATATCCAGAGGTTACTCTATCCCATTTGTTGCCCCTCCAAATATTACAAAATACCCCCCGGATGTTCCACACGCTCACAGGGAGGCCGCAGCTCTAGAGGTTTCAAAGCTGCTTCTCAAACGAGCCATCGAACAGTTCCCCCCTCGATCAGTCTGGATTAGGCATCTACTCAAGGTTCTTTTTGGTGCCAAAAAGGACGGGGAACCTCAGGCCCATACCTGACCTGTCAACATTAAACCTGTCGGTAGACAAACAGAAATTCCAGATGGTCACCCTACAGTCCATTCTACCTTATCTCCGTGAGTGCGACTGGATGTGCTCATTAGACCTCCAGGATGCTTACTAACCATCAAAATACACAGAAGCTCCAGCAGGTTTCTGCACTTCCGGCTGGGAGCCAGTCATTTTCAGTTCAGAGCCCTACCCTTTGGTCTCACCACAGCCCCCAGGGTGTTCACAAAGGTAATGGTAGTTGTAGTGGCTCACCTGAGGCTTCAGGGTATTCAGGTATTTCCATACCTGGACGACTGGCTCTTCACTGCGCAAAACAAGCATCACTTGTGCCTGGCCCGAGATTATTTAATTCGGTTGGCAGATCTACTGGGAATTACAGTCAATGTTCACAAACCCCATTTGCAACCAGTACAAGTTCTAGACTTCACTGGGGCACGGCTAGAAACTTTGCAGATGAAGGTATTCTTAACTCCAGACGGGATCCTACACCACAAGTGCCACATAGCTCAGATAGCAAACTCCAAGTCTTCAAAGGCGAGCGAGGTTCTCTGGGCTCTGGGCTCCATGGCTGCCACCATATCGATTCTCCCTTGTGCATGCCTTCACATGCAGGTTCTTCAATGGACTCTGGCTGTTCAATGGTCTTGGCTGGACCTTTCCATGGAATTTCCGATCAAGATCAGTCACGTCTGCAGGATGTCTCTTCTTTGGTAGTTAAGTTCACCGGAGATATCAAAAGGACGCCCCTTCACGTCATCTCTAGTCCAAACCACAGTAACCACGGACGCCTCCCAACTCGGGTGGGGGGGACACTGTTTGGGAAGGACAGTCCAAGACACGTGGTCCCAGTCAGAGACCAAGTTGCACATAAATGTTCTAGAGATGAGGGCAGTGCTTTTAGCGTTGGAAGCCTTTCACACAGTCCTCCCTCTCAGATTGATTGCAATTCAGTCAGACAACATGTCGGTTGTCTGGTATATCAACAAGCAGGGGGGAACCAGATCCTACCCCCTACGTCACGCAGCCGTGAGAGTGTGGGAATGGGCGATTTCCACCGGTCAGTTTTTAATAGCAACGCAGATCCCGGGGTGCTCCAACATTTTAGTGGACAGATTGAGTCGGGCCATTCTGATGCCTTATGAGTGGTCCCTGAAACAGTCAGTAGCGGAAGAGATCTTCCTTGCATGGGGTCAGCCTTGCTGCGATCTCTTCACATCTCCTTCCAACACGAAGTGCAGAGAGTTCTTCGCTCTGATTCCCTCACCAGGGGAAGTCCCCAGAGATGCTCTAGTCCATGCTTGGCCCCCCGGGCTTCTGTACACTTATCCACCCTTGCCACTCCTTCCGAAGTTTCTTCAGAAAGCTTGCCGACTATAGTGCAAAGTGATCCTCATTGTCCCGTTCTGGCCTCGTCAGGTTTGGTTCCCATTTCTTTGGTCTCATCTCTTAACTCCCCCCTGGGTTCTGGACCCCTGCCAAGATCTAATCTCCCATCTGTCTGGGGCACGTCTGCCCAATCTGGGCAGCCTCAAGCTGACAGCATGGTTGCTCCAGTTCCATTAATTGCCAGGACTCCCCGTCTTTCATCCCCAGTAAAATCCATTCTAGTGGCTTCTCTTAAAGACTCCACTAGGAAACTTTATTGCAGTAAATGGAAGTGCTTTTCCATTTGGGCCTCACAGAGAAAAATAGATCCCTTTACAGCCCCTGTTCCAGTGGTGTTGGACTTCCTGTCTGGTATCTTTCAGCAAGGAGCTAGTTCCTCCACAGTGAAAGTACAACTGGCAGCCATTTCCAGTTTTCATGGCCTTAGCCTCCTCTAGGCTGTGTAAGGCTTTTTTTTAAAGGTACTTTTCTGTTATGGCCATCTGTCAAGGATTCAGTGCCTCCTTGGTACCTTACTTTTGTTTTACAGGTTTTGGTGGCTCCTCCTTTCAAACCTGCAGCTTCGGTGGACTTGAAATTTTTGTCCTGGAAGACTGCTTTCCTAGTTGACATTACATCTGCTAGGAGGGTTTCTGAGCTTCAAGCTCTGTCTGCTTTGCCTCCGTATTTGGTCTTCTATAAGGATAGGGTCTCACTCTGTACTAACCCTTCCTTCTTACCTAAAGTGGCATCTGAAGCAAACATAAACCAGTCCATTAATCTGCCCGTTTTCTTTCCTAACTTTCAAAATAAAGGTAAATACAAACTCCATTTGTTAGATGTTCTTAGACAGCTTCATTTTTATCTTCATAGAACAAAGTCTTTCCACAAGACTGACCAATTGTTTGTTTCCTTTTCTAAAGCATTTATGGGAAAAGCTATTTCTAAAGTTTCTTTGGCCAGATGGATCACTCTTTGTATTTCACATGCCTACAAAGCAAAAGGTTTATCTCCTCCTAGTATTGTTAAGGCTCACTCTACCAGGTCCATGGCGACGACTTCTGTCTTTTGGTCTAGGATGCCTTTGGACAATATTTGTGCAGCAGTGACCTGGGCCAGTTCACATACCTTCATTTCCCATTACAAATTAGATCTGATTTTGAGGGGTAGAGCATCCTTTGGCTCTGCGGTGCTCAGGAATATCCTTCCATAAAAGCCTCCCAGGATCAGAGTAGCTGGGGACTCTGTCCCACAGGTTGCAGATAAAATGAAGTTAACTACTTCCAATAAAGAAGTTATATACTCACCATAACATTCCATCTGAGTAGTTATACTTCATTTTTCTGCAACATTCCCTCCCTCCGTCCCCCGGACCTTGTCCTGTTTTTTCAGGATTGGTTATTGGGTTGAGTTGCTTATGTTTTTAGTTGCAGCAACCTCGATCTGAGGGAAGATAGGCATTGGTAGGGCATTATGGGTAAGGAGAGGAGCTCGGAGCTTGGAACAGATGCTAGAAAAAAGTTGCTGGCTCGGATCCGTATACCCACAGGTTGCAGAAAAATGAAGTATAACTACTCAGATGAAACGTTATGGTGAGTACATAACTTCTTTTTTTCAACAAAGGTGTAGGTAATCTCCAGTCACCTAACCCTACTCCATTTGGATTTGTCAAAGGGACAGCATGCCTGTTAAACCTGGTGGACTTCTTTGAGACAGTCACCAAGGCCCTAGACAAGGGCAAGTAGTGCATACAGCCCACCTAGACTTAGTCAAGGCATTTGACACTATTCTGCATTCAGGCATCATTGACAAACCCACCCAGCTAGGTATCAGCCCTTATATTGTTAGATGAATTGTTAACTGGCTTACTGATAGAACACATATAGTCAAAATAGGGGAATCCACCTCCAACAGCAGACTCCTGTTACCAGTGATATTCCATAGGGATCAGTCCTGGGACCTCTACATTTTGGAGTCTGTTTCGCTGGTGTACAAGCAAAAATCTAAATATATGTGGCTGACAAAGTTTGCTGATGACTACAAACTGGGAGTAGTCATAGAATCTCCAAATGATGTTAACATCCTACAAGAGGGTCTTACACAAACAAAAGACTGGTGCCAAAGTCATGGTCTTAAACTCAATGCAAAAAAAAGTCTTATCATCCCTTTCGATAAAACCAATGTTCCTGCTAACTACCACATTAATAGTAACACTCTTAAGCACTCACTCAGTGGGGAGAGACCTGGGCACACAGGTCGACAGCAATATTACCTTTGATCACCATGTCTCCACAGTGGTAAGAAGGGCATTCTATATCACTCATCTCAAGTAACAACATTGCCTCCAGAAAAAAAAGAAGTTATAACTTCCCTGTACTCTTGCCTCATCAGACCGGTAATTGAATACAATGCCCCTTTTGGTATGTAACTTTCCAGGCACCTGCAGCAATTGGAGAAACCACAAAGAAAATTCAAGGTCTTCAGCATCTGTCCTATCTGGATCGTCTGAAATCACTGTCATTTTATTCTGTTTCATACAGACTATTTGGAGGTGATCTCTGCCTTGCATATAAGACAATCTCTGACTCTGCTTTATTGGAAATGCTGCATATTCACATGTCAGTGGTACACTGGTTACTCACTCTAAAGCTCTTAACCTGGTATGTGATATTAATAAAACCTGCTGGAGGGAAACATTTGTCTCCCAGAGGTTACCACACCTTTGGAACAGACTCCCACTTCATGTCAAACAGAGCACCTCATTGGCCCTCTTAAAACACAGTCTGGATGGGTAACCTTAAATTCACCATGGGGGTTCCACCTGTATGCCTCCTGGACATGGACATTAGGTGCTAATCATGGAGCAAGGATATAACTTGGCTAGGCTTGTAATGGCTGTAGGACCAATTAGCCTAGTAACTACCTATGATGGAGGCAGCTTCCTCCTAGAGGTAGTTCTGCAGCACCTTAGGTCTCCCAGGTGCTGAGATCATCCCCAACTAGCAGTTATTTGATTCTTCTCCAGTTTTCTGTTTTTACAGAGGACATGAGGACTTGGACAGTCACTGCCCAGGTAGCACCCTGATGTGTTTGTACCAGCTTTTCCTTCATGTGTTCATCTTCATTCCTTGACCAGCCAGCCCAGTCATAAGGAGTAGCCACTTGAGCCATTTGGTCTTGGATCATGAGTATTCTGAGTCAGCACTTCTTTCCTAGAGCCTCACTCATTTAAATTGGTTTGCTCAGGTCAACAAGGGGTTTCATAGTAATCCTTAGCCACAATCCATGGACCAAGCTTGAGAAACCAGGGTGAATGTTCAATTTCTGGTAGGATCTGGCATTGTAAGTGACGGACTTCACTTGTAGACATATCTGTTGGATGTCAGACCAGACCTGTTCAGTTCTGTGGCAGCCTTGAATAACCAGACTCCCCAGATGGATCTGTCATGCATTCCCTTTCAGCATCTTTGTCACCTGTATCTGCAAGTTGGGGAGTTCAGATTTTTATTTTACATATTTTTTGTAATCCCACTGGCAAAATTAGGGGTAAACTAGGAGCATGGTCTCTTTAGGTGATTTGCTGTCATATATGGTCGGCAAATTTAGGTGGATGGAATGAAACCTTATACCTTGCAAAAAGAAAATTCTGTGGTATCAGTCGAAGTCTCAGAAAATCCAGTATCCAACCTATACTGGGTCAAAAACAAACCAAGAAGAAACTTTGCAGTGTGGAGGGTGTGAAGTTCACTCCTTGAGTTATGTTATGCACCTAGTTCACTAATAAAAATTGAACTCTAAAATATGTACGACAAAACAATAAAATAGAAAATAGGAGGTAGTCCACAGTTGAGTTAAAAATGTAATATTCTTTATTGAAACACACAAACAAGTGTTCCTAGCTAAGTATGATGAAAAAGCATTAAAGACATTTATTTATATATAAACAGGTTATTTGGAGCAAAGGATTGGTTACAGAGGGTGGTTCTGTTAAGAGCAAAAAAAAAAAAAAACAAAAAGAATCAATAAACTCATACCTTTAACCAAGTCCCCCTTCCCCCTTAACACCATAGTGTAAACTGAGACTGTGCTACCTTAGAACTGAAACTAAAATGCTAGAGACAAATTAAAATATATAGTGTAAGAACAGCTTGTTAAGGCTAACTTACTCATCCAAACTTTATTAAGACACCACCTCAATAACAAAATGACTACCTAACTTTCAAAATGATCGGTACTTGCGTATTATCGCAACCACAATGTGTCTCCATTCACAGCATTCTCTGCATTCATAGATTATGTAAACCAGAGTCTCTCTGTTTCATACTGTTATCATCTCTGTTTCCCGTACTGTTTTAATCAACTCTTCTTAGAATGCAACAAGATATCGTCATAATCATGTTGAAAGCTTAAGCAGTGAAATTGCATGTTTTTTTTTTTAAAGTAGTATCGAAACCACACTTAATAACACATAATTGGTTGGCTGTTATGCAACTGCACTTTACTATGCTTTCACAGTTGACTATGAATGGTTAAATTATTTAAGTGAAAAATTTGCTGTTTAGGGAAGAGATTTTCTATAGAAAATATGGCATTAAAAAAAAAAAAATGCCAACCATTTTTAAATCCTTTTAACATTGTGTGTCCTTGCCCTTTTAATATACACCCCCTTTAGATAACATTTTCTTTACTCTCATTATGCTTTACCGTACTGCCAGTAACAAAAACTGCACACAAGTTTAAACATTTTTAAATCCTTTTAACATTTTGTGTCCCTGTCCTATTAATATATGCCCCTTTTAGATAACATTTCCTTTACTCTCATTACACTTTACCATACCCCCAGTAACAAACTACCATTTCTACATTGCCTACCTAGTCAGACACAAAGCCAAGCCATCTGTACAGGAGTGACAGACATGTCACTCATTCACAAAGAACATCAGGCTTCTGTAACATCTGACAAAAAGTTAGGATGTCTTGTACAGCTGGCCTTAGAGCAAAGTGCAAAGATATAACTTGGACTCCACAAGCAATAGTGAGTGTTTCTTATTGTACATTCTTTATAAATGTTGACAAGCTATAATTGATCACTGCTCTGTATCGAAACCATGCATTCTCACACACATGCATTCACAGCATTCTCGGCAGTACGATGTTTTCAGTTAAGAATGGAATGTTGCTGAGAATGCTGTCAATATTGCAGACACACTGTGGTTGCAATAATATGCAAGTAACAAAATATCTACCCCTAGACATCTATCAGAATAAATAACTATCAGAATATTAATAACTTATAAACTGAAACACTTTTAACAAAAGATCACTTTCATACCAAGTAAATACTTCATCAGGTTTGTGTGTAAAAAACTTATCATAATATTAAGGAACATGTATACACCTAAGTAGGCTGAAAACTGTGAAAAATTAAAAAAATAATATAGCATTAAGACTGTGGGGATCTGTTCAAGTGTGTCATATAACTATGAAAGCACTTAGTTTGAATGAGTAAAAGTATCATAAAATAGCACCTTTGCCAGTTATTTTCATTGTAAAATATTTACAATGTTTGATATTTGGCTTTGAATTTCAAATTATTGATTGCGTGGACCTTTTGGAACTGGAGGAGACAACCCTAATCTTTAAAAAAAAAACTGTGAACTACTATGGCAGCTGAAACTGAATTTTAGAAAATCTGGGCTTAATTATTATTGCTCCATAAAGAGCATACTAGAACTCAGAAAACTGCCCCACTGTTTAAAAGAGTATTAAAAGTGTGATATGGGACTGATTAATGTTGACATTACATGCTAATATTGTTATAAGCAAATATCAAACACTGTAAATATTTTACAATGAAAATAACTGACATAGGTTCTGTTTTTTTGATACTTTTACTCGTTCAAGTTAAGTGCATTCCTAGTTAGATGGCACACTTGAACAGATTCCCAAGGCTTTAATATTTAATTTTTGACATTTTTTTCACAGTTTTAAGCTAGGTTAGTTGTTCAGTTGTAGACTTATACACATGTTCATTAATATTTTGATAGGTTTTTTTTTTTACACACAAACCTGATGAAGTATTTATTTGGTACAAAAGCGAGCATTGTTAAAAGTTTCAGTTTATAAGTTATTAATATTTATTCTGATAGTTATTTGTTCTGATAAATGTCTAGGGGTAGATCTTTTTGTTAATTAGTAATTTTGTTAGTGATTTCTTAATAAAGTTTGGATTAGTAATTTAGCCTTAACAAGCTGTTCTTATATATTTTGATTTGTCTCTAGCTTTTTAGTTTCAGTTCTAAGGTAGCACAGTCTCAGTTTACACTATGGTGTTAAGGAGGAAGGGGGACTTGGTTAACGGAATGAGCATATTGCTTTTATTGCTCTTAACAGAACCACCCTCTGTAACCACTCCAGAGCAAGAGGTTCTCCCGTTCGATTCTCGGCTTGGGTTGGGAGTGCCTTCTGTGTGGAGTCTGCATGTCCTCCCTGCGGTCGAGTGGGCGTTCGAAAGACATGCGTTGAATGGGCGTGCCTTCGTTGAAGGTTGGGCGTTGGGTCAGCAACTCAACACCATAAAAAAAAAAACAACTGCCAATCATTAGCGGACCGGAGTTCCGCTGTGGCAACCCCTAACCAGGAAAAGCTGAAAGGCAAACAACAAGGATCACTTGTGTTTTTCAATAAAGGATATTCCAGTTTTAAATCAACTGTGGACTACTTACTATTTTCTATTTTGTTATTTTGTAGTATGTATTTTACAGTTCAATTGTTATTAGTGAACTAGGTGTATAACATAATTCAAAGAGTGAACTTCACACCCTCCACACTGCAAAACCTTGTACCTTGAGATCAGGAATTGCTTCATTAACAGCTCAGAGCTTTAATCTTTGCACTAACTGCCAGTCTACCTCCAGGAGTCAGACAAGTGTGTGATTTACTTCCAGAATGGACAAAATTTAGAATCCTGGAGCTCCCATACTCCTTTAGGGTTATCACCCTTTTTAATGAGGTTTTGAGACTCTTGATTTATTGTCTGCACTTAGACTGCATTTGGCCTTCTGAGCTTTCCCTCAAAGCTCCTTGGTCATCAATCCCCTGGATCTAGCCTTTGTTGACATTATGCAAGTCAGAAAGCACCCTCATTCTGTTCTTTCTTTGGCTTGGATATTGAGTGTGGTTGCTCATGAGCACCACCAAGGGCTTCTATCTTTGGAGTCTTGGTATCAATGGGGTTTGTCAGTATGGTTTTCTGTATTTCTGCCCTGCTCCGGTTTGTTTTGGCACTGGATCTACTGCTACCTCAATCAAGAGCTTTTCTTCCTAGTAGCCTCATGTTTGCTCATGCTAGTAAACAGGAGGGCATTGGTCTGAAAGTTCACATGTATCACATATCCCACTGGATTTAGAATGGTATCAAATCTCTTTTCTATGAAACTGTGTATATATCCTTCCTTGGGGTTCCTACTCCTAGCTGTTTCATGTCATGCCTTTTGAATGACTGAAAGAAGTCACCCAAGTCTGACTGGTGATGAATAATGTGTGATCTTATTTTTGTTTGGGAGTCACTTGGGGTTTCTTCTGAGTCAAGGAAACACTTGCTCATCAAGCTTCTTTGCTGGGTTCTACCAGAAGGTAGCTGTGGTCTGGTTGAAGGAGTGAGGGATTTCTGGGAGGATTCCACATGTACTCAAGTGGGAGTGCTTATATGATTGACTGGTGCTCTCTTACCTAACCAGTCAGTTGCCTGTGGTCATCCTGGAGGATCTGAGCATTTGTTCTTGGATCTTTTCTCTATTTGCAGAGTTGTGTACAGATCCTGTCCTTTGTCCCACATCGGTAAAGGATGATAGGTCTGCTCTAACTGCCCTGCATGTATGGGCTGCTCCTGCTTCAACAATGAATGCAGACCCAGAGGTTTGAGGACTGGAGAACCAGGGATTTTGGGAGCCCTTTTCTGGCAAACATACCCAACGTCCATGAAGTTTCTTGTTTGCTCTCCTCTGCAAACAGTCTTGTTCAGTCTGTCTCTACTCCTGCATGGATGGTCATCTCTCAGGACCACTGAGAAAGAGCAAATAGCCAGAGGTTATACTATATAATTTTCTCATTCACAGCCTTTCCAGATGCTCTAACCTGTTGGCAAAATGTGTCCAAAATAAACTATTTTCCTTTTAGAAAAAAAAAAATGCAATTCGAGGTTCCATCTGACCAGAATCTATTAACAATATTTTTTAGTACCCAAGAAAATAAAGGACTTCAGGCCAGTTGTACATCTCAGTGACCTAAACTTGTATGTCAAAAAGACCACCTTTAAGAATGGTTACAGTGTGATTGATCCTGCCATGTCTAAAGGCAAATGACTGGATGTGCTCGTTTGATTTCCAGGATACCTACCTCCACATAAAAACAGAAATGTCATCCAGGGGATTTTTATGTTTACATATCTGTTCAGAGCCCTGATCTTTGGTCTCACCACATTATGGGTGTTTACCTAGTGCATGATTGCAGTCATAGCACATGTGCGATTCCCATATCTGGATGATTGACTCCTCACTGAGACAAAGGAGACCCCTACCAAAGCCAAAAATTACTTGTCACTCTGCCTTTCTTTAGATATTACTGTGAACACAGTCTATATTCTTTATTGAATGCTATCTGGATACCGCAATGTGTATAATCAGCATGCCCTTGATGTGAACCCAAGTAGTCATAGTATCTGTTATATATTTTTTGAGTCAATCATCTCTCACAGATCTCACAGCAAATTTGATGCTTTCAGTTCTGAGCCTCATGGCATTCATTATCATCTTGGTTCACTACTCATGTTACTGCATGCGCATTTGGCAGTGGCTACTAGCAGTCTAGTTTTACCAGGTATCTGATTGCCCAGAGACCCTTCTATTGACACTCCTTGTGCAGGGCTTATTTAAGGCAGTGGCTCAGCTCTCCCACAGTTTTGAAAGGGAGACAATTTGCTCCTCCTCCTCCAATAGTAACAATCACCACAAACATCTCCTTCTTAGGTTAGGTTGCATTTTAAGGGGAGGAGGGTTCTATGAACATGGAACGACACTGAGGCCAATCCTCATAAATATCATGGAGAGGAGGGTGATCCTCCTAGCATTGCAAGAATTTCAGGACCTCCTTCCAACAGATAGATAGCTTGTCAGTAGTATGGTATCAGAACAAGCAAGGAGGAACCAGGTCCTATCTCCTTTAGTATGGTATCAGAACAAGCAAGGAGGAACCAGGTCCTATCTCCTTTGTTGACAAGCCATGAAAATCTGACAATGGGCGAGTGCTTTTTTACAATTTTTACGTAGCAACACACACTTCTGGGAAAGCCAACTGTCTTGCCAACAGGTTCATCAGAGTAATTCTGATGCTTTATGAGTGGTCTCTCAATCCATTTTCGACTGTTGGGTCAGTCTTCTGATTTGTTTGTTTCAGCTACTAACACCAAGTACAGCAGTTACTTTGCTGTAATTCCTCTGGAAGGGCAGTTGTCCTTATTTGACATATTTGCTCCTGCATATATTATAGAATTTCTAACTGTTAATAAATTCACAAATACATTAAGGCAATGGATAACAGAGCATTATGAAATTTAGTACATCTGTATTTTTAATGAAACACTTCAGAATTATCAACATTTAAAATAATTAATCATATATGATATAGGCATCTAATATATTGATTTCTATTGTACTTTAGTCTAAAAGCAAAGAGAGCAAACTTCTTTCTAATCTTGAAGTGTTGACCTTACAGAGCTCAACTTCCAGTCCTTAGATTCATGTCCAGAGATGGTCTGATTTGGCACAGAATTCTCTGTATTCATATCCTTTTTCTGGATCTGTGGGTTTTGTTCTGAAGGAAAGTTCCTTAATCCTGTCAGGCCTTTCTGATGAAGTCATCCATGGTCTCCTTATAGCCATACATTTATCTATTTGATGTATGTTTACTTCTGAGTAAGATGCTAGAAAAGTCTGTCAGCTGAGTCTACATTGCTCACTGGTAGTTAGTGGTGACAAGAAGCTCTCTGTGGGCCAGCACAGACTGGACTAAGTAAGATTTTGCTCACTTTATCCATTTGTATCAAGCCTCTCAGAAATCAGTATTTAATCCTGGGTACATTAGTGTGATATCATGAGCCTCCTGTTGTATATTATTAGATGTTAAATTGTTCTATCTCGCCGTTCATTCTTTACTGATGGGTTCGGAGCTGATCCCTTGGCTCCAATACGGCCAATTGCAAAGCTTGAGGTCTTCAAATAGCTTGAGGCCAAGTCCCTATCCCATGATGCACCTGTGAATTACCTCAGATCTAGTTTGCTGCTGCAACAGATTGGAGGTTCTGACATTAGCTCAGGCCAGATAAGCAAAATTTTTCTCTAAAAGTTTTCTTACAGATAGTATAGTACTTAGTTAGCATTGTTTATAAAGCTCTTATAGCTTGTGTGTGTTTTCCCTTCCCATTTACAATATATTTCTAGTTGGCCCCTTTTAGGCCTAGTTAGTAGTAATTCTTCTAGGTGTGGTCTATCTAGCCTTTGAGTTTTACATAAGGCTTGTACAGTAAACCTCGTGGTATAGATAAGGTAATTTAGTAACACTTGTCTCTCATTTCTTAGATAGTTGTATTTTCTGAGATTGTGTTTGGTATATCTTCCTTCTTAGGCTTAGTAGTGTTCGTATTAAATAAGGTTATTCTTTTTTAGCAGCTATCTGTTTTTGTTGCATAGTCTGCTTGTGTGGTATCACTTCTTCTCTGTGTGTGTGTGTTCAGCCTGTTTTTATTAAGGCTTGCCTGTATTGCTGTTGAGAAAATTTACTGTTGTGGTTTTTTTTGCATGTTAACAGTAAATATTTTTCTGTATCTACTATGGCTGATCAAGATAAACATCCCAAATCTGGGTTCAAAAAGTGTGGCCAGAAAATGTCAGTCACAGACAGCCACGTCAACTGTGTTTATTGTCTAGGGCCTCTGCATTTGCAAGACAATTGTGCCATTTGTCATTCCTCCTCTAGGGTCCTGCAGGAAAGGAAGAGGAAACTAATTGATAGAGGCTTGTTGAAGCCTTCTTTCAGGAAGCTTTGAGTGACCAGGATGGTTCCAGTCAGTTTTCAAAGTCTTCCAAGACTTCAGACTCAAAAAAATCAAGTCATCGACTTTGACTCCACTGCCTTTGGAGCTGACAGTCTTTTCTTTCGGAGCCGGTCCCCAGTCTTGGAATAGGTCTCTGAAGTTCGAAAAGTCCTACTCTCCAGTTGGTACCACCTTCGGTATGATCGTCTCTATCTTCTATCAGCTTGTTGGATCTGGACTTGGATCATGTAGTACAGAAGCTGTTGTCAGCACCGACATTAGCCAAAATATCGGCTTCAACTAAAATAGCTTCGGAGCTGAAGATCATTGTATTGACTATTACTATTCCTCCTCCGAGCCATGCTGGTCCTTCGGAGCTGGAGGAGGCAGACCTGATGTTAGTGGAACCCTCGGAGCAGACGCCTACTCCAGTGTCTTCGGCTCCATGTACTCTGACATCCTCGGTACCTATCGTGGACTCTAGGAGCCGACACTCTCTGTTTGGGTCTGGGGAGGACAGTTGAACCAACTTGTCAGTTCCGACTTTGCCTCTCGGGCTTGGGCTCGGAGCCCACTGTCCTGGTGCCGGGGGGGTAGACAGTTTCCTCTAATCTGTCAGCTCCCTCACATCGGAGCAGAGTTGCGTTTGATGCCATGAGGAGAGTCATGTCTCCCAGGATATCCTCGGCCTCAGGGCTCCCCTCCTTCTCCCCCAAAGTGCCTGTGTCTGCTTCTGCATCACACTTTCTTACCAATTGTAGAGACCCAGAGCCTCAGGAAGCCCCAATGGGTGGCCCCTGCTCTTCCAAGACCTCATCAGAGGCCCCCGGTGATGAGGTTCCCAGGAAGAGATTGTGCAAGAGGAAGCACCTAGACTCCTCACAGGAGTCTCTCACATCGGATACTGACTTAGATGAGTCAGAAGGGTCCCCACGGTCCTCCTCTGAGGATATCTCATTTGCTGAGATACTTGAGATCCTTAAGCAGACTGGTGACTGGCAGTCCAAAGACCCTACTGAGGATGAGTCAGTTCTCATGAAGGCTTTTGGGTCTCAGCCCTCCACCTCTTGGGTGACTCCGCCCTTCGATGAGTTGATGCAGCTGGTCTCACGAAGGGTGTGGGAGTCTCCGGATACTATGGAGCCTGTCCCTAGGAGGCCTAATAAGTTTATTTCTGCCCCTCTGGACAAAACATATTTAACTAAAGGTGTTCCAGTTGATGCCATGGTGGTGACGGCGGCCACCAAGAAGGAAATGTCTGAGACTACCTCATCTATCCATCCTCCTAATAGAGACTCTAGGATTATGGATAGATATGGAAAGCGCATGTTCAGTTCAGTGACCTTTGCTCTCCGTTCACTGAACTATTTAACCCATTTCAATAGATTACAAAGAGATCTCCTTAAGGAGTTGGGAGATGCTCTTCGGGCTACTGTGGCTGCAGGATCCTCCAACAAAGTTGCTGCCCAGTTTGCTACCCTTAATTTTATTGCCAACTCATCCCTGCATCTCATATCCTATGCAGCTGATGGAATGAGTAGGGCAGCGGGTACAGTAATCGCTCTTGGGAGACATTCCTGGCTGCGCTTGTGTTCCTTTGTGGAGCCCTTCAAGTCATCCTTCGTGAACACTCCCTTTGATGGCTCGTCCCTTTTTGAGCCTAAAGTGAAGGAAACCTTAACCAGATGTGAACAGGACGGAAAGACTCTGTCTGCCATCAGGGTCCATTTTTCCACCCCTACCTGACCCTATCCCAAAGGTCAACGGGGAGGAAAAATGTGGTTCTGAAAAGCCCAAGGAGCCTTTCAGGACACACGTGTTGAACCCCCCTCCAGGGGCAGAGGAGGGGGTAATAATGGAAGGCACCGCCCTTGCGGCAGAGGGGGTCCGCAACACCAGGGTGACAGAGATCACTTCTCTGGGAAGCCCTACCAGCTCTCCTGAGAGGTGGCCCAACTGTCCTGCTCTGGAGGCAGTCGGGGGTTGCTTGTCTTTGTACCTAGATGCCTGGCTCAAAATAACAAAAGACAGCTGGATACAAAGTATCATTTCCAGAGGCTATTTAATTTTTTTTGCCACACCCCCTCCAATCGTAATAAAAATCCCGACGTTCCACCCAGTTACAGGGAACAGGCAACTATAGAGGTCCAAACTTTGCTAATAAAATGAGTCATCCAACCAGTCCCAGCAGACCAAACAGGGTCCAGAACTTACTCAAGATTCTTTTTGGTTCCAAAGAAGACAGGGGACTGGAGACCCATATTGGACCTTAGCAGACTGACCCAATACGTAAAGAAAGAGAAGTTTCGGATGGTCATGCTTCAGTCTATACTTCCCTTTTTAGGGAAAGACAATTGGATGTGCTCGATAGATCTCAAGGATGTGTACTACCACATAAAAATGGCCAGATCATCCAGGGATCACCTGTGCTTTTGTCTGGGAGACGAGCACTACCAGTTTTGAGCCCTGCCCTTTGGTCTCACTACAGCCCTCGGAGTGTTTACCAAATGCATGGCAGTGGTCACTGCTCACCTGAGGCATCTAGGATTCCAGGTGTTTCTATACCTAGACGATTGGCTCCTTATTGCCACCACCAGGCATCAACTCATTCAGGCCAGGGAGGCCACTCTGTCACTCTGCAATCATCTTGGCATTACAATCAACTCAGAAAAATCTGCCTTATCGCCATCGCAGCATAGCATTTTTATGGGGGCAGAGTTAGACACCAGCACCACCACTCTAAGACTTCCATTGGAAAGAGTCGTTCTAATTCATCAACGTCAGTATCATGTTATCAAAACACAAAGCACCAGCATCAGAAGTTCTGAAAGTATTAGGGATGATGGTAGCAGCAATTCTAGCCATACCACTTGCTCAGATGTGCATGCGGGTTCTTCAATGGCTGTTGTTTACTCAATGGTCTTACCAGGAGCTACCCATGGATCACAATATACTGATCACAAATTCTTGCAAGAAGGACCTGCAGTAGTGGTTGACCTCACTCCATGTCATGCTAGGACCCCCATTTGTGCTACCCCCTCCAGCAGCCACTGTGACCACGGATGCTTGGGGTGGCATTTTTCAGGGAAAGACCACCCAAGGCACATGGACCGACCAAGAGACACATCTGCATATCAATGTCCTAGAGATGAGAGCAGTACTTTTAGCATTGCAATACTTCCAGGACTCTCTTCCTCTGGGCACGATTGTGATTCAGACAGACAACATGTCGGTGGTCTGGTATTTGAACAAACATGGAGGAACCTGGTCTTACCCCCTTTGTCGAGAGGCTCTCAGAGTTTGGCAGTGGGCTGTTTCCACCCAGCGCTTTCTGTTGGCAATGCACATCCTGGGGAGATCCAACATGATAGCAGACAAACTGAGCAGAGAAATCTTGTTGCCCCATGAGTGGTCAGTCAAGAAAGAAGTTGCGAACAGGATTTTCCGCAGATGGGGCCAGCCTTGCTATGACCTTTTTGTCAGTCACATGAACACGAAATGCAGAAGCTACTTTGCCCTGATTCCCCCTCTGGGTGAAGCCCCAAGGGACGCACTCATGCGATTGGCCTCCAGGTCTCCTCTATGCATTTCCACCAAATCTCATTGATATCCAAATTTCTACAGAAAGCAAAATCCCTGGGAAGGACCATTATACTTACAGCCCCTCACTGGTGTTGTCAGATTTGGTTCCCCTTCCTTCGACTTCATCTGGTGGATGACCTTTTAATCCTGGACCCAGTTCCAGACCTTCTGACACATCCATCAGGGGGACCTTCATCCTTCTTTGCAGTCCCTGAAGCTAACAGCTTGGCTGCTCCAGTTCCCATCATAGCCAGGTTCCATTACCTTTCCAACGAGAGAAAACAGATCCTTTTGTACTCTAATAAATCTTCTACCAGAAAGCCTTATCTGAGCAAATGGAAGAAATTCTGTATATGGGCCTCTAAAAATAATATTGATCCTTAACAAGCTCCTATGGCTTCCATATTAGAATTCTTGACTGATTTCCAATACAGGAACTGCAGCAGCAACAGTTTGGGTTCAATTGGCTGCTATTTCTAATTTTCATCTTGGATTTGAAGGTTTGAATATCAGGTCTCACAAGTTATCCAAAGCATTTCTTAAAGGGACTTTTCGTATTAGGCCACCTGTGAAATCTCCCTATTCTCCATGGAATCTAAATTTTATGCTCTCATGCATAATTCTTCCACCATTTGAACCAGCTTCATCTTGTGAGCTCATATTTTTGTCATGGAAGACCATTTTTCTGGTAGCTATCACTTCTACTCGCAGAGTGTCAGAGCTTCAGGCTTTATCCATCAAGCCTCCCTATTTGATATTTCATGCTGACAGAGTTTCACTTAGAACAAATCCCTCATTCTTGCCCAAAGTTTGCACCAAAATCAACCTCATCCAAGTTATTGATTTGCCAGTTTTCTTCCCCAATCATTCTACAACTTAGAGTATATGCTGCTCACAGACAGCTCATATTTTATTTGGATAGAACAAAAGATTTCAGGAAATCAGACCAGCTTTTTGTCTCATTCTCAGACTCCAGAAAAGGGAGACCAGTGGATAAAACAACACTGTCTAAATGGTTATCTGATTGTATCACTTTTGCATTTTCAGCTGCAAATATCCCTTTACAACACAAGATTAAAGCTCACTCAACCAGAGCTTTTTCTACATCATCTGCATTTTCTGCCAGACTTCCCATTGACAATATCTGTGCAGCAGCCACTTGGTCAAAACCGCATACCTTTATCACTCATTATAAAGTTGACAGGGCTTCCTTTGGATCCATGGTCCTGAGAAATATACTCCCATGAGCCACCCAATGTTGATGGTGCTTGGGACGCTACCCATCAGTAAAGAATAAATGGTGAGATAGAACAACTTCACATAAAGAAGTTATGTACTTAGCATAACATTTCATGCGAGTTTTTCATCTCACCTTCATTCTTACGTCCCTGCCTCCTTCCCCCTCCTGGGCTGATAGATGACCGAGATGCTGGATCCATCCTGGTTACTTAAACCTTCTCTTCCTTTTCTCTAGGAATATAGCAATGATATATGGTATTAGTATACGTAGAAAACAAAATATGAGGTAGTTCACAGGTGCATCATGGGATAGCGACTTGGCCTCGAGCTATTTGAAGACCTTGAGCTTTACAATTGGCCGTATTGGAGCTGAGGGATCGGCTCCGAACCCATCAGTAAAGAATGAAGGCGAGATGAACAACTCACATGGAACGTTCTGGTAAGTACATAACTTCTTTTTAAGGACTTCAGTACATTCTAGAAAACAAAGTTCTAATGAAATATCCATAGTATGTGTTGCAGTGTGGTACTTGTAACTTTTATTTGAGCTAGCAAGAACTAAATAGCATACATTCTTGACCGGATGCTGACAGCACTTCCAAAACAGTATACATTGTCTGGAAAACTAATTAATCATGTCAGTAACCATCACGCAAAATTTGGCTTATGTTAGCATTCACTTTTAATAATAATATCAAGTACAATCTACAGTAGAAGCCTGAAATACCTTTCACTACATCCAATTTCATCTGCACTTTAACATCTATTGATCCTTCATTAGTTATGTACCATATCCCAAACTGGCACTTAAGATTCGTAGGTATAACTCAGGCTAATCTGATTATGGAACCATAACTTACCATCAACTCAGCCAGATAACAGATAGGCTTCTAGAGATGTGTCATGGAGAAGAGTATAAAGATGGCAAATGTTAATGCCCTGCAGAGATGCAGAACATTGCATCAAAAATTCAATGCCCTGCAGAGATGCAGAACATTGCATCAAAAATGCCAAGCCTTGAGACAGTAATGGCTACTATTCCACCTTAAAAGAAAAAGTATGAGCAACTCAATAGACTTCCGGAAGAGTATTAATAAAGTCCTTTCCATTTTGGATGATCCTGTCAGACTTAATTTAGAAAGGGGACAGCCATTAAATTTGCATATCATGTTTCATAAATAACTGAACTTATCAACGACTTCTAAGACTTTAACTGGAATTTGCTGTACATGCAATCAACCCCAGATGTCTTTCCATGTCACTGTTGCAGTATGCTTTACATAAGGGACAGGATCTCCTGCTAAGGATAGCCCTACGTCCGGCCTGTAAACCATATCCTTTATTGCTTATAGGCATCACACATATGCTCCCCATGCAAGGCATAGGGCATAAAGATGACGTACGAACACACTCACTCAGAACTTCTGTACACCATTACAAATGCCATTGTTGAATGTTGGCCTGAATGCCCTTCTGGTGTGCTGGTTGCCAAGCTGAGTTTTCAGGTAGGTGCCCTATTGGGGTTTCTTCTCTTTCTTCTGTAGTTTGGTGGTTATTGTGTTCATGTCATCCAGCAAGGGAAAATGTCAGTGTGGGAGGCAGATTCCCCATAAAGACTGTCATGATCCATGCCTCTTCTGTGTGGGTGCTTCCTATCCTCATAGTCTATCTGCTAGGTGGCTGTAATTAAGACCCTACATAATCCTCTCTCCTCCTTTTCCTTATACCTGGAGATCCAGTGTCTTAAGTTGTTGGCTCAAAGTCCTATGGTGGAATCTTCCCATCCCGAGGGCCAACCATCTGTTAAAATGAAGGCCAAAAAAGTTTGGTATGATCCAGCTGCTGTCCAGCCTCCCTGGACCTCTGTCTCAAGGCAGGTGAAAGTTTAGAGGACTGTCCAGTGGTTGCTTCAGATTCCTCTGCTGCAAACATGTCAGATGCTGGCATGGATCTGGCTTCTTGCATGTCCTCTGAGGCTTTTCATATGTCTGTGCCTGATGTTGATGGGGAACCTTGGCTGAATATAGCAAAAGGACCAAGGGGAAATTCCTCAAATCTTAGGGAGATTTCTGCAACTATCATAGAGTCTTATCAGGGATCTGACCCTCCCTTTGAGGGTGTTTCATGTGGATGTCCCGCAGAAAAAGAAACGTAAAACAAAGTGTATTCCCCCTGTTGTTAAGGCTTCCCAATGTGAATGGCAGTATTTATTTAATGCTTTGGTGGCCTTGAAGCCTCCTCAAGTGGTCTCTGTGCCTGCTCCTCCCTGGGCTTCTACTCCACTCAAGAGGCCTAGGTAGTTGTATTCCTCAGATGAGGCCCTGGACTCTGGGGAAAAATCTTTGACTTACTCTTCCCATATCCCTTCCCCCTTGGACTATGGTTTAGAGAAGGAGGACTCCATAAGCCCGGACCCCGCCCCCAAGGAACTCTTCTTTGGGGATACCATTGCCCATATGATGGATTATTTTAAGTGAGATTACGCTCAGAAAAGATACTATGAGCTTCTATGGATGGAGTCTCCTAAGCCATCTGCTGTTTCTCCTGTTCTGGTTGCCCTTTTGGATACTTTCTCGGTAGCATCTGTAGTCCCTGCACTCATGAAGCCAGACAGTTTCTATAAATTGCCTGAGAAGTGCACATTGCCTTATAAATTCCCTTCTACTAACCCTTCTGTAGTGTCAGTCTCTTCTGAAAAGCTTTATAAGCTACTGCTTTTAACCAAGATGTTGCCCTCTGATAAAGATAGTAGGGCTATGGAAAGGCTGGACAAAAAAGTTTACACTACTGCCACTTTATCCTTTAGGGCTGTTAACTACCAGACTTATATAACCAGGTAGATTTTGGCTTTCCTTTCTCAGGTTTCTAAGGTGGTTTCTGACCTTCTTGACTCTTCTGCCATTTCCCCTACTAGGCTCTACTTCTCAAGTTGCCCACCACTCAAGTGCAGCTATGATACAGCAGATGCCTCTTCTAGGGCTGCTACCTTTGGTTCTGTTATGAGGCATTATTCCTGGCTTCATCTTCAGGTTCTGACTGATGACATTAAGGCCAAATGTATGGATGTTCCTTTGGATAATAAAAGTATTTTTGGGTCTGCTGCTGCTAAGCTTTTTAAGTCTCTCCAGTTCAAAGTCAAAGCCTTTTAGGAGTTGAAACAGATTTTTTGTTTCTTCTTTTCCAAGTTTCAGAGGAATTATCCTTCCAAGTCTGCATTTGTCCATACGTAGTCTCACTCTCCTACCAAGGGAAAGAATGTTTCTAGGTATAGGACTCCTTCATAGGTTCATAGGAGATTACTAAGCTAATGGCTCAATAGTCATTACAAACCTAGCCAGTTGTATCCAGCTTTTACCAAATTTTCTATCTCTAGGGGAAAGATAACAATGGTCAGCAAGATGGATTTTGACAATTTTTACAGACTACCTCTGTCCATAAGGGGCATGGGTGCCACCCCAGGAGTGAATTTGCGATTTCCCATCCATTGGTCTAGATTGGGCTGGAAGATGACTAGGGAAGGGCTATTCTAGTGGAGGGGCAATGTCTGGGACACATCTGTCTCTCCAGCATGATGTATTTGTGCTACAGATCAGGTTTAGATCCTTGCAGTGTGTATCCCTTGTGCAGTTAGTTTTGTAAATATGCAACATTTCCATCAGGGCTGAGTCAGAGACTGTCTTGTAGGTCAGGCATAGATTAACCCTCCCTCAATAAGCAGAAGGAAACTGAATACAGTTATAGGGCTTTTAATCGATCTGCATATGACATGTTGGTTATACCTTGTATTTTTTTGTTGAGAAACCTCTGAGGACACTCTGTTGCAGGTGCCTGGCAAGGTACATGGCAAAAGGTGCATTATACAGTGGTATTATGACATCCTTAGATCTGGATGCCATGCCTTTACATATAAGCTGAGCCACATAGAAGTATTTCCTCATCACCATGAGTACCCAGATCTGTCACCACTGGGTCCACTCTTGAGGGTGTGATATCAATGTTATAATTTTCAGGAATATTTGATTTCCCAAATGGTATTATTTGTTCACATGTAGTTTGAGGCCATGGCTCTGACACCAATCATTAGTCTGTGTCAGTCCTTTCTGTAGGATATTGGCATTGTCTCAGGAGTAAATGATTGCCCCCATCTTTCAGTCATCAGCAAACCTGCACAGCCAAAGGCCATCTACACTTGCCTTGACATCAGAGAAATATATCCTGAACAGGATAGGGCCCATCACTGAGTCCTGTAGTATTCCACTGTTGACTGGTCTTTTGCTGGATGTGGATTTCCCAACTCTAATAACATGTCCTATCTGTGAGCCATTTGGCTATCCATCTGGTGATGTAGAGGTTTATGCCCACTTTTGTGAGTTTATAATACCCAAGTGAGGTATTGTGTTAAATGCCTTGGACAGGTCAAGATAAGCAGTATGCACTGTCCTACTCTCATTCATGGCTTTTGTAACCTTCTCAAAAAAGTCCACCAGCTTGAGCAGGCAGTACCTGCCCTTGATGAAGCCAAACTGGGTTGGGTCTAGAGTCTAGAAATTTTCTATGTCTTTGCTAACCAGGTCCAAAATTTCCCTTTCCATACCTTGCATATGAGGCTAATCAGACTTATGGGTCAGTAGTTTCCTGGGTCTGTAGATGGTCCCTACCCACTTGTGCAGAGGGATGACTGTAGCTGTCCTCCACTCTACTGGAATAAAGCCTGTTTGGAGACTATGGTTAAATAGACCTGATTGGGTCCGATAGGTAATGTTTCAAGCTATTTAATAGGCACCCTGGGATTTCATCAGGGCCCAGTGATGCTGTGTTTCTAACTTTAGACAGGGAAGTGATGACCTTTTCTTTTGTGATAACAGGCAAAGGAGTGGTAGGGGATATTTCATGGGGAGTGACCAATGGTGAAGAAGGGGTGAAATCTGACCTGAATTTTTCATCCAGCAGGTCTGCTATTTCTTCTGGCCGAGTATAGGTAGTGCCATCTACAGCCAACTCAGCACATTGTTGAGTGGTTCCCTTAATATTTCAGACATAACTAAAAATGCTTTGGGTTATCCTTCGCTTGGGAAGCTATTTTAGCCTCATATATAGCTTTTTTGGACTTGACTTGTTCCCTGATTTGCCAGACTAATGAGAGATTGTTTTCTCTGTTGTGTACAGTCCCGTTTGCTTCTAGACAGGAATATCTTGCTTCTATTGTATAATCTATTTATGCCAGAGGTCCACCAGGGTGTTTTTCCTGGCTAGATCTGGGTTTAGTTCAGTAAGGTACTGCCATTTCTATGCAGTTGTTTAAGTGGTTGTACAAGGCTTTCACATATACTTCTACATAGGCTTTCAGGGTTAGCAGAAGCTTTAAACTTACCTATCCTATCATTTAATAGAAAGTAATTTGCCTTGGAAAAATCCTTTACGATTTTAGAGTTTGATAGGAGTTATACAGTTAGACTTATTTCAAAGGAGACTGTCTTATGATCCAATCTTACCAATGAGGACATTACGCTGGGGGTTGCAATGCTCCCCATCTTTCTGAGTACTATTTCAAGAATATTTGAGCCCTTAGTAGGAGTGTAGATGAGCTGTTCCAGATCATTTGCATTGGCAAAGTCCATGAATCTCTGAGCCTGCATGTTAGTGGTCATGTATGTTACCAAGTTTATGGAGGGGGTAGTCAAATTCACCCATGAGTAGTGTGTTGGGCTGAATGGCAAGTGATTCTAGTAATTTCAGGCATGCAGTGGTCTTCAAAGTTCATGGTTGGGGACCTATAGCTAAAGATGATATGGTGGGGGATTTTGCCTATTGTCAGCTGGACACTGAGCAGCTCAAGTGAGTCATCCTGATTGACCAATCTTGTGGTATGATTGTGTTTTATGTAAATGTACACACTTGCTCCTTTCTACTTTTATTTGTGGTCTGAATGTGTGATAGGCATTGTAGCCTTGCACGTCCGGAGTATTTTCTGCAGCCTTGAGCCATGCCTCTGTAACTGCACAGTCATCAGCATTCTTCAGGGTGAGGAGAGCTTCCAGGGAGTGCAGTTTCTTGTTAAGGCTCCTAGAACTGAGCAGCAGTAACTTCAGTTTGTCATTAGAAGAATGTTACATTGGTAGGTCAATGGTCTGGCACTGCCTAAAAAAGGCACTATGGAGGTGGCTAAATGCCTTGGCCAGTATTTTAAAACCTAGAGGCAACAGGTGCAGACCATCTCTGGCAAAAACTGTGGTCTGTGGATCATGTCATCCCTGGATGACAAATACTGGATCCCCTTGGAATGACACCAATAGCAAAGTCAATTATTTTCTGTTTGTATTGTGATATCATTCTTGAAGAGGGTAGAATGCTGCTCAGTGCAAGGCTCATACCCACTTGCAACATGTATTCAGAGGTCTAACATGTCTCTTCTTATAATCCAGGGAGGTACATCTCGGGTCATTCACACCCACATGGATTATGACTGGGTTCTACTGGTACTTGTGGTTGAGTGACCTGAGTGCCTGTGTGATTTGGTGAATCCTGGCCCCTGACAGGCAACTGACTGCAACCCTCTCATTTTCCAACCTGGTGAGGGGGGGTGTCAGTGTGTCTGACGATGGAGTCTCGTATAACCAAAATGTTTGAATGTGTGGTTTTTAACTTTAGGGACTTGCTTGAGCATTTTCCTGTGTAGTGGTTGATGTTGTCTTTGATTTGAAAGTGGTTTCTGAGGGCAGCATACAGGAAGCTTCTGAGGTTTTGTTAAGTTACTTGTGAGTACCCCCATATGTGGGTTGATGTGTCGAGACCTTATTTAGTGAAGAAATGATGTGCATGTGCTGACAACCTGTTTGTCATTTTGATTTGTCATTATGTGAGAATCGTGTCTCAGTTTTCATAGTGTAGCTACATATCCCTACTGTGTATGTTTCAAGATTAAGTGGTTGTCAGTACACATGAGACAATTGCTACATTGCCTCCAGATGCCCACAGAGCTAGAAGAAAAGTACCTATGCATGGTTTCATTTTTTTTTTAAATAACTATGGGTTCAACCAGGAAAAAGAGTGGGTTGATTCAAATGGACTGGGATAACGGCACACAGATGAAGAATGGGTGTTGTATTTAGTGTGAACTGCAGCTATCCAATAAGGCAATGCTGCTCTGTGTGCAACTCAGATGCTCCTAGAGCAGTAGAAGGACTGGGGAAGTTTGCAGAGATAATTATTTTAACAGAAATTTTCACTTGAAAGCATTTGCGTCTGTACAGGGCACTGCTAACCAACTCTGAGCAGAGAGAAGCTTAGTGCAAACATTGAGCTTATATAAAATTAGAAAAAAAAACAAGTTTTACAACAGAAAGGCCTACAGACCAATCAGGAAATTGCACAATAAGCTTTCAGCAAGCAGCCCCCAACTGAAATAGTTTTGCTACAGCACACTTCTGCCGCAATAATACAGTCAGAAAACCCTTTTAATATAAAAACGCTGCTTTTAGAGCTCAATGGCAGGGAAACCACACAATCTAGATATTGCAGTCCCGCAAAGCTAGCAGACAATGTAATTAAGTACTACAGCAGAAGTAGAGGGAACCATCTAGCTTTGAAACTATACAAAAGCGTAAGAAATGTAACAAATAATACAGGATTCGTATGAAATACAGTAAAAATAATCAGCGGAAGGACAATGATACTTATTTTCATTCTTTTAGCAGCGGATGGCTTTAGATGCAGCAGATTCTCTGTAACCTCATGCGAAGCAGCCAAACCAAGAGCAGCTCTGAGGAAATGAGCTGTCTGCAAAGTAAAGACTTTAACCATTACACCAACCCGCAACTTCTGTTAAGTCTACTCAGACTCCTGCTTCACAGGACAAGCCAGGTTCTGTTCAACAGTTTCCTTCCTCCTTGTCTCTGAGAGTTTTTGTTTTCCTTCCAGCTTTCACTGTCTCTTCCAAACTGGCATTAAATCACTTCAGAGTCTTGGATTCTGTCAATTATCTGCCGTGGATATTTCAAGGTCTGGAAGTCTCTTCCTCCGTTTTCAGGCATTCCTCAGCCTCCTCAGGAAGAGATTTTTCTTTTCACTACCTTTTAGCTCAGTGTACCATTCAAGCTGTGCCTCCTGCCCAGGAAGGGAAAGCTTTTTATTCCAGGATGTTTTTGATCCCACAAAAGGATGGCACATGGAAAACAATTTTGGATCTTTCCAAGCTGAACACCTTCCTCAAAATCCATCTCTGCAGACGTTATTAGTTTTTCTTCTACCTCAAACCATTCTGGTATCTTTGAATCTCCAGTATTCATACCTTTACATCCCATTGTCTGTAAATTTTTCATTTCTCTGTCTCTTCTTTGCATTTTCAGTTGTCTGCTTTGATCTTTGGTCTCTCTACTGCTCCAAGGGTATTCACCAAAATGCCTTGCTCCTGTTGTTGCTTTTTGCAGGGTTTGTGGAATTCAGATCTTTCCATATCTAGACAATCTGCTTATTCAAGCTCCTTCTCCCAATTCTCTGCTTCAGAATAATAGTTCACTACTTCCCTGTTAGAGTCTGAGGTTCACCATAAACTTCCAGAAGTTAGTTCTGACAGCATCTCAGTACCATATTTTTCTCGGTTGCAGGCTTCAGGCATTTCCCATGCTGCCTTCTCTGCTTGCCCTCAAGGCTCTGTCTGTAATAGCCTTTTTTTGATGTCTTCTTCCTCTTTCATCTGTCTCCACCAGGTAATTTCTCAGGGTTCTCTGGTTCATGGTTTCCATTTCCATGCTCTGTCTCACCATGGTCAATGAGAAAGCTTCAGTGGTGCCTCAAGTCAGTGTGGCTCCAGCATTGCCACCCCCTGGACTTCCTGATACCTTTTCTTCCCTGTTTCAAGTTCGAGATTCAGTGTTGGATTCATCAACTTTCTTTCAACCGAGCGTTCCTTTTTCAAGCTCCATTTCTAACTGAGGAGTTCTTTACAGGCATCTCAGATAGGAGATGGGGTGCATCTTGTGGCCTCCTCAAGGTTCAGGGTCTTTGGCCTCCTCATCAGAGGTCAGACCACTCAGTGTAAAGGAGATGAGGGCTTTGCCTTTGCCTCTTCAGGCTATCCATTCCCTCTTTCATCCCAGGCCCCTAAAGCGTTCATAGAGAATACCCCAGTGATGTGGTATGTCAACAAGCAAGGGGGCATGAGGTCCTATTTTCTTTGCAGACTAGGTCTTCAGGTATGGTATCTAACTATCCAGTATCAAGTGACTTTTCAGCCAGTTTACATTCCCTCAGAGCACAGTCTAGTGGTAGAATCCTTGAGCAAGTCAAGCCTGCAATGGATGTTTCACAGTGATATGTTCCTGGACATTGACCATAGGTGGGGTATTCCTCAGGTAGATCTCTTTGTCTTCACTCTGAACAGGCAACCTCCTCTATTGTGTTACAGAGTCCCATGTTCTCTGGCTTGGAACGTGGATGCCCTGTCTTTTGCTTGGAAGGGGATGTTGCTGTATGCCTTCCCTCCCCTTCCTCTGTTACCATGAGTCTTGCAGGAAATCAGGCAGGAAACACTTAAAATCTTGGTAGTGACTCCCTTTTAGCCCATACAGCATTAGTTCCCCCTTCTTTCTCACTTGGACAGGGGCAATCACAAAGGTTACCTCACCATGCGGATCTTCTGACACAAGACAAGACAAAGGATCTCTTATCCATCCTCACCTGCCCACTTCTCAACTGTCACTGAGGGTGAAAGGGTTTTGATCCCTTTCAGGTACTTCTTTTCGAGGACATGCTTTGAGTTCTGAAGGAAAACAGGAAATCCACTACCAGAAAATCTTATATATCCAGGTAGAAAAGATTTTCTGTCTAGTGCCTCTCTCTTGCCATCAGGATCCACTATCTATGGAGGTTCCTCTGGTTATCTCTTATTTGTGTGAGCTGCTCCATGCTGGGTTGATATATTCTTCAATGAAAGCCCACTTGTCATCAATTTTTTCTTGTCTCCCTTGACTCCTCTGACTTCTAGATTTGAGATCAAGCAATTTCTAAAAGGCGTCCTTCATATCAGTTCTTCCAGCAAGCCTATTCTGCCTGGGACCTCAGTTTTGTACCTGAAAAGTTGAATCAGACTCCTTTTGAGCCTGTTTCTTTAGCTTCCTTATAATACTGCAATCGGGAGACTGTTCTTCTTTTGGCACTCACGTCAACCGAGAGAGTGTCTGAATTTCAGGCTGTCATGGCCACTCCTCTTTTCCTAGTTTACCACAAGAGACAGGGTGTCTCTTCATACTAATCCTTCTTTTATGCCCAAGCTGGTCAATGAGTTGCTCCTTAATCAGTCCATCTTTCTTCCTTTTTTCGTTCTTTGCAATCTGTTAGAGAGAAGGTTCTTCACACCTTGGATTTGCGTATGCAGCTCAGATATTACTTGGATAAAACTAAAGTAATTCACAAATCTGAGCAGCTTGTTTCTTTTCATCCCAGGACTTTGGGATTGGCTGTTTCTAAGGCCATTTATTTGTGTTATTATTTTCTTGGAAATGTCTTTCCTCTTCAGTAAAGGTGCATTCTACTAGGGCAGTTGCTTCCTCTGTTGCTTTTTTCCCCCCACGGGTTTGGATACCAGTTCAATCACTGAGGCTGCTGTTTGGTCCTCTTCACATACTTTCACTAAGCATTACAAGTTGGATGTTACTTCCAGGGCCAAGGCAGGTTTTGCCAGGGCTATCCTGCTTAGCATTGTAGAGGACTTGTCTGTGCCTTTCCCAGGCTTCCTCTTGAGCTCTTGTACTCTCCCTTAGGTAAATAATACTGCAACGGTGATATGTATGGACATAGTACAGTTGTGTAAAATCTTTTCATAACATTAGATGTCCTTCTCTTCACTTTGCAGTATTTGCTCCCTCCCACCCCTTCTGCTTTCCTCTAGCCCTGTAGTCTTCTTGCCCTCCTGGCTGAGGGGTTCTTCCTCTTCCTTTTTCTCCTGGATGCACATGTTATTTTTGTCCATAATGCCATTCTGTTCTTTCTGGGGCTTTTTCAGATCTGAGTGTGTGCGTCCACATGTCTCCTTTATGCCCTATGCCTTGCAATGAGAGTATACATGTGACATATGACACCTGTATGCCCTAGAGGCTTTGGTACACTGGCCCAAGGTGTAGGGTTAACCTTGGCATGAGATCCCTTAAGAATACTGCAACAGTAAAGAGAAGGACATCTACTGTTATAGTAAGATTTTACAAAATTGTATTTTCTACTCCCCAACCTCAGTTTCATGATGGATGGATAATCTGATAATCTCCCTTTAACCTTTCTGAAGATGATAGTTTCATCAACTGCTTGGTAAATTTGCTATGCAAAAAAAGATAAAGACTGCAAGATACCAGATTTCTGAAAAGCAGCAAATGTTATTCCACACTAAGAGATGGAGGACAACATAATGTGAGAAACACAGACCTATATCTATACTGGGTTCTTTAGCTAATTTTATGGAAAGGGTTATCTACATTTAGTGTTCACAGTGCTAACCAATAACAACTGGTTGTCGAGCAACCAACAGGGTTGTGGGAGGCCGCATTATTCCAGCTGCAGTAGCTGGGCCACATTTTCCTAAGTGCACTGACCAAACTCATTGGTTAAGCTGCAGCATTGCATGATAAAGACCTTCAAACAACAGCTGTAGTCCTTGGCTGTTACAAGTCCTTTGTGAAAAAATTACATGGAGCTGCTTACTGCTTGGTGTGATGGATTTGAAGTGTTCTTAAGACACTCAGTCTTGCTGGCTGGATTCTGCTAAAATTCAAAGTCTGGTTATATTTGCATTCACAGTCTGTTGCATACAGAGACTTGCAGAATATATACTGATGAGAGAATATACTTTGCAGCATCAACTTTAGAGAGCAGTAACAAATAACTTTTTATAATAAACCAAACGGAGCCACGTTGCAGCTTAAAAGTACTGTTCCAACTTTACTTCTCATATAGTACAGATGATGTGAGAGATATAACATTTACCTTAGGACACATGAGTCCCTACCATACCTCTAACATAACTGGATTTATACAGCTCTTTATATACAGTTTTTAGTCATGCATAAACATATTTTGGAGAATTGCTTATCCTGTAGAAACAATACTAAGCTTCCTTGTTTAACAATGTCTTGTAAGAGACCAGCTTTTCTGACAGTGTGAATATCCTGTAACAGTGTCCTGATGTCCATGTAGAAAAACATATTTTTGAGGAAACACATTGTTCTGTATTCTATTTGGATCTGTGTATAGGAACATATGTTCTTGTGCCAATGCTGATAAGCATATCCTGTTTTTTATGCAGAAAAACATATTTTTGAGAAAACACATTGTCACAGATCAGCTTTTCTGACAGTGTGAACATCCTGTATTTTATTTGGATCTTTGTATAGAAAACATCTGTTCTTGTGCCATATCCTGTTTTTCATGCAGAAAAACATATTTTTGAGAAAACACATTGTCACAGTGTCATAAACATATCCTGTTGTTTTAGGAAACATATTGTGTCCATTTTTTTATATGCAGAAAAGCATGTCAGTGTTCTTTAAAAGCAGATTTTGCATTTTTGTTCTTGCATACATCCTGTTTGAGTCTGTAAGGGAAAAATGTCCATTCTTTAAAAGCAGATTTTGTATTTTTGCTCTTGCATACATCCTGTTTGAGTCTGTAAGGGAAAAATGTCCATTCAGCAGATTCCTTTTCCAAGCCATGGTAATTTAGTATGGATGCTGATTACATATTACTAAACTCTATTTCTACATTTAAGCAAGCTTTATCTTATACATTATTTATGTTGCATAATTGCAGCAAAATTACTTTCAACCTTAGTATATTGTTGAGCACACTCTAACAATTCCGTCTTTTTTATTTTAAACTAGAGAAATAAATTCAGCATTATTTGGTAATACTTTTTCATTATGACAATTAACAACAGTAACTTGACTAGCTTTTGTTAAGAAGACTTTAATACATGTAAATAATATGCAACCAAGCATTACAATAACAATAAAAGAAATTAAAAATACAGTGATTTTTTCCTGTCCATCCTGTAAATAGATTACTAAACCGTTCACTCCAGTCATCATTCCATTTTTTTCTAGTATGTTGAGACACTTGTGCAATCACTTCTAAATGTGCTTTTACAGATTCTGTTTTGTCTGGAATAAATGTACAGCATTGTTCTTCTATTAAAGCACATGTACCCCCTTGTGATGCTAATATGTAATCTAATGCCATTCGATTTTGCAAAACCATAGTTCGTATTGCTGTCATTTCGACAGTAATGTCAAGGACTGCATTGAAAGTGGCATTTGCCAATACCTCAACTAGTTTAGATAGTTTTCTCAGTTCCCAGATGGCTTTTGCAGCCCCGTACCAAGGGAAAATACCTGCTCCAGAGATTACATCATCTCCTAAATCCATATCTTTTAATTTAATATAATCAAGATTTTGATGATATATACGTGATGTATCTAAGGTGTCTACTGGATTTTCTGGACTTTCAATTACAGGTAATATATCCCTTTTCTTTTTTGTATTCCTAATGTTTCCTTTTGGTAACTCTTTTACATGATGCATTGCTGGTACCACTAATCCTATATAACAGGTGCCATCCCATTCCTTTGGTAACCATTTATAAGCATATTTACCACAGATGTAATATAACCCATCTGATAGAGCAACACTGCTATTTACCAGACTGCCATTTACTTGCCCCATAGTAGGAGTTTTATCATGTACAACTGTAAAGTTTTTATCTGTTTTACTTCTCCAACATGTAATATTAGTTTTACAGTCATTTTGTCATTTTGTGAAAATGAAATACTGCTGTGTCACTTAATATTAACTGACCCTTAATTGGTATTAAAATAGGAAAACCATGAGAAAATACTCCACGTACTGGTATGTGGTTGTGAAAATTTATCATTTCAATTGTTTGAATACAATTGCTATTACCCACTGGAACAGTTCCATTTTGTTGAAAACATGTGATACCCTGTACTATAGCAGATAACTGTACTCTTGCTTTACGTAATTGTACATTTATAACTTGATCTCCTGTTTCATTTATTAATACTCTCCAACTACTAAGAGAATTTAGTGGAATAGGTATTAGAGGCATTACCCCTGTTATTTTTGGTATTAAACTACATACCCAACAATTAGAAACATTCATGCTTTTTGCATACCAACATTGTCTTGCTAAGAAAGTGTTAAAAGATGGTGACCAGTCTTGTTCATTTTTCCACATTTCTTTACTCTCTTTCTTATGTAACGTTACAGTTTGATTAACAGGTTGTAAGTATAATTTAATACTAAGCAATACAATAATAGTTAGTATAATAGCTATTATCAATTTAAAAAAAACATCCTTTAAATAGAAATTCCATTGTTGAATCATTTTGCCTTTGGTCATCCGAAACTGGATTTCCAAAAGGATGCACTTTAAACCATGTCAATTTCATTAGGGTTTTCTCTGTTGGAAACCTACAAAAGAATACATTTAATCAGATTTACATTGTTCACTATTTTTTATCATTCTTAGTTGATCTTTATGTACCAACATTGTTCTGTTTTTCTTTTTTCCTTTGATTTTGTACACTAATGGTCCAATTTGTTCCACTACTTCAAAAGGGTCTTGCCAATTGCTAGCCCATGGTCCTTCCATTTGGAATGTTTTTACCAATACTTTGGTTCCACAGGGAAGGTTTTCTTCAGCTGGTATTATTGGCACCTTTTTCCATAGATGGAACGCTTGCTCCCTTGCATTATAGTCACATATACTAGTAAGTTGTTTTAGCCATTCTTGATGTTTGCTAATTTCTAGCATGGGCCTACCATTAGGTAAATCTGGATCAAATGGTAATTGTATGGGCATTTTGTGGCTTGTCATTATTTCATATGGGGAAATACCTGTTTTGCTGTTTGGTGTTGCTCGAATACCCATTAAAATACCAGGCAAATGATGTACCCATGTATTGCCCTTTTCCAAGCATGCCTTTTTTAGACGTTCTTTTAACATCCGATTTATACGTTCTACAATGCCATTAGATTGTGGATGGTATGGTACATGAAACCTTTGCTGTATGCCTAACAAATTACACATTTGTTTAATGAGATCACTAACAAACTGTGGGCCATTGTCTGACTCTATAACCCGTGGCCATCCCCAATGACAGAAAATATTTTTCCATAAGGCTTCTGCTGTTGCCTTTGCTGTCATGGTTTTGGTAGGAATTGCTTCTACCCATTTTGAAAAGACGTCCACTACTACTAGTAGATATCTGTAACCTCCCTTTGTTGTTGGTAATGGACCTGCATAATCTATTTGAACTGCATACCATGGCCCATCCGCTGGCTGTACTCGATGTAACTGAGGCCTTTTGCTTTTAGCATTTACCTGAAGACAGATTAAACATTCTTCTATAATCAGTTTGCAGACCTTTTTAAATTTGGGTTCCAATACTTTTCTTTTACAACTGCCCATAACTTATCAGTTCCTATATGGCCCAGTATTTGGTGATTTAACTTGACCAACTGGCGTGCCAACTGAAATGGTATATATGGCAACTGTAACCCTTTGGAGGTCGTGTATGCATAGTACTCCTTTGGTGGTATACCTGCCAATCTGCACTGATCGGTTTCTTCTTTTAAGCCCTGTTGTTTTTGTATATTTACAAGGTCTTTCTCTATTGACTCTTTATCTAGCTCTTTTAAGACACTAACTTCTACATTGGCATACTCATGTTCTGGAAGTTCTTTTCCATTTTGTGCTGCTTGTTTGGCCAATGTATCAGCTAACACATTTAATCTGTAAGTTTCACTGGTTGGCTTTTGATGTGCTTTTACTTTTAAGATGCTATACTGTCCTTGTTGTTTTGACATTGTTATAACTTTATATATGTCTTTTAATACTTCAGCATGCCGTAATGGTTTACCTACACTATCCACAAATCCTCGTCTTACCCAGGTTTCCATATGTAGTCTTAAAGAATTTACTACATAAGCACTATCTGAAAAAATGTTAATAGGATTGTAATACTTTAGCACATACAATACTGCCTCCAGTTCAGCTCTTTGAGCTGACATATGCCCTGGTAACTTGATTAGTTCAGGAGAACCCAGTTGTGGATTCTCTGGAACTATGGCAAATCCTGTCCAGTATCTGCCTTGGTCCCAATATCGTGCTCCATCCACAAAGATGGATGGCTTAAAGTGATCAAAATCAGATGCTAAAAATTGCACCTCAGGTGACATTATCTTTTCTAAACAGTTATGCTGTTTTCCTTCATATCCCATATGGTTTGACAAATGGTATTTATCCCCTGTCTGTATAGTAACAGTTTTCATTCCAAAAGTGCCATCC
The DNA here is from genome assembly GCF_019279795.1 of Protopterus annectens. NCBI lineage: Eukaryota > Metazoa > Chordata > Ceratodontiformes > Protopteridae > Protopterus > Protopterus annectens. The sequence goes on along the minus strand of NC_056748.1, from coordinate 884,994,065 downwards.
ATTTTGCAAAGACTGCCTGACTAATACCATCTGTAATTTTATTCATTTCAAAACTGTCTATCAAAGCTTTTACAGCTTGATGTGGTGTTTGTACTATAATGCTGGAAAATACGGTCAAATATTCAGTTTGTTTAATACCCCAGTAAATGGCTAATAACTGCTGTATACATGGATGGTAACCCAATTCTACTGGAGTCATCTTTCTGCTAAAGAAAGTGACTGGGCGTAATGTTTTTTCCATTCTGTTGTCACTACCATGTGGCCATTCCTGTAGTAGTACCATAGACAGTGTTTTTTTTCCTGCTGCTGCTTGTAACACAAATGGTAACCTTGGAGTGGGCGCTATTAGTTCTGTAGCTTGTGCTAGTTTTATTTTTATCTGTGAAAATGCCTCCTCTTCATGAGATCCCCACTCTAAAAAGGTGGAGTTCTTTTGTTCATGTAACATTTTGTATAGGGAGCAGCCACGGCTGCATAATCCTCTATAAATTCCTATTGTAATTCATGATTCCCATGAATTTATGTAAGTCTGCTATAGTCAGTGGCTTTTCCATTTGTAAAATGCCTTGTACACGTACAGGGCAAGGAGATCTTCCTGTTGGTTTTATAATAGTACCTAGAAACTTAACTTTTGTGTCATAAACTGAATTTTTTCACTTTTAACCTTAAACCCTGCTTGCTGTAGAGTATGAAAACTCTCTTAAGAAGCCGTACATGCTCCTCTACTGTTTCTGACTGAATTAAAATATCATCAATGTAATGTATTACCGAATCATCCTTTTCCAAATGTTGTAGAATGGATCCTACTGTCTGATGAAAAATAACTGGACTGTTTTGAAACCCTTGTGGTAACCTTGTCATAACATATTGCTGGTTTTTAAATGTAAAGGCAAATCTTGGCCAATCTTTTTTCCTGAGTGGCACTGCAAAAAAGCCGTTTGCTAAATCTATTACTGTAAACCACTTACTTTGTGGCTTAATATGTGCAGCCAACTCTGGGACTCCTGGAATCAAGTGTGCTCTAGGAGTGGTATATTGATTAACCTTTCGTAAATCAATAACAAGACAATAACTACCATCTTTTTTCTTAACTGGCCAGACTGGTGAATTTGTAGGACTGTTGCCTTTTTGTATAATCCCTTCTCTTTCCCATTCTGCAATACATTTTCCATATGTTCTTCTGCTTCCCTAGGAATAGGATATTGTTTTTGAAAAGGTGGTATCTAGTCCTGATCACTTCCTATTCCTACTGGGCTTTCTAGTTTCCCACAATCACTGGGACCCTTGGACCATAGATTTGGGAATTGCTGTTGTAAATGCTTCCATACATCCTCACTGTCTGTATTTATATAGCCTGTAGGTTTTTCAGGTTTGTCAGGTAGAGAGATTGCATAGCAACCTGTATTTTGCTCTTCCTCTCTTTGTTGTTTGTCTCCCATCCACAGAATTTCATTAGGTAAATCAATTACTATGCCTAAAGGTCCTAGAATGTCCATACCAATAATGGTATTTGTGCAAGATGGATGCATTAAAATGCACCCTTCCATATTTGTCCCTCTTGACTAAACTTTATGTCCACATTTTGGCTACTCACTGCATAGCATCCTGTGCCATTAAATGCTGAAATGCAAACCTTTTTATAGGATTTACTGGTAACTGTCTGTTTGTGACAGATACTGCTGCTCCTGTGTCTATTAAGACATTTTTCCACAGTGACCCTCTACCCAAATATCAATCAGTGGTCGTCCATCTCGACCCTTTTTAAAGGTAGTCAGGAAAGATACCAGAGTAGGGGGGGCACATCCCTATTGTAAGGAAATCCACTCATCCTCTCCTTTATTATCAAATGCAATATGACACACCTCATGTTTTTGTTTGTCATCTTCTTCTGTGTCTGAATGATCTACATATTTAGGTTTTTCAATCTCTTTTTTTAACTGTTGCCTAGCTATTCCTTCTGCCTGTTCTATCAAATGTTTCGGATTTACAGGTGAAACTGTTTGAAAATCTACCGGGCATACTTTCCCTTTTCCTGTATATTGATGGCTCTTATAACTGTTTTTACTAATATTGTAAGGTTTTTGTACATGATCCTGCTTTTCTGACTTTTCTTGTAAATTTGTTTGCTCTCTTTTGGAAACACTCCCTGTTCTTCCTTCTTTTTAGCCAGGCTTTGTAATGATCACAATTTTGCTTAACGTGTCCTATTTTTTACAAAAGAAGCATGTTGGTGCCTTTTGCTCATTACCTGTGCTTGATCCTGGTACTACAAGCATAGAGGCAGGAGCTGGTGGTGCTGACACAGCTCTTTCTGCTGGTGGTTGGTCACACCATCTTTGCCTTCCCCTGTTTTGACTTCACCAATTACTTCAAATGGCTCACTATTATCTTCACATGCAAAGATATGGTGTGAGTATAAAGTCCCATCATCAGCCATAGTCCGTCCCCTCATTAGTTTTTGTACCAAATCAGTGAGGGTATCAGAATTTTCTTCGTAGATACATTTAATATCCCCTGGAACCCCTTTGACTTGTTCTAAGAAGCAATGTATTAACTGTTTTTGTATGTCTCTTTTTCCCATGTCTCTGTCTGTTTTTTTATATATGATTTGAAATGCAAGTCTAAAATGATCACTTTGTTCCATTAATTTATCTGTGATAGTAATTTTAAAATTATCTAATAATTTGGCTGTGAGAGGCTGCCCTTGTGTAAATGCCATTAAAATGGCTGTCATACGTCCTACCTTAGTGTTCAACTGATAATCATTTGCTTTAATTGTATGAAAGTTTTAAAACATTTGGGAATGAAAATCCAGAAACATCTAAGTAATGCATCTGTCCATATATCAGATCCTGCTGTATATGCCACCCATTCTTCAAATGTAAGCATGTTATAAAATATGCCTTTTTTATCATTCCACTGTGGTAAACTCTGTAATAATCTAGACTGTGTATATAAATCTGTAGTGGTTCCCTGTCCCTGTTCTATAATTTGGACTGGTTTTGTGTTTTTTAACTCTTCTTTAAGCTGGGATATCAAAATAGTATTTTGGAGGTTAGTCTCTGTTAATTCATCTAATTCTTCTTCCTTTTCCTTCAGATGCTGTTTAAGGTCTGTCATTTCTACCTGTAAGTGTTTAAGGGATATATGATACCTGTTATTGGATTCCTCTGTTGACTGCAGAGCTCCTATGCACTTTTGACAGAGATCTTGGATGTCAGTTTTGAACATTTTAAATTCATTTTGTTTCTCTTTTAAAACTTATTAAAGTCTTCTGTCAATGTATCATAAGCTTTGTTTCTGTCCTCATCTGTATGTGTAGCCGTGGCATCATTCCATGCTTGTACATAATTTTTAAAGGGAGTTACAAGATCTACAGGGGACTCTGTCAATAACAGATTTGATTGCTGTTGTAATTCAGAAATTAATGTACTGACAGGACATAACTGCTTTACATCTGGATATAATGAAAACTGTGTATCCTTAATTAATTTTTTATCATGAACAGATCTGTCTGCACAGTCTAGTTTTTTAGCAATATCATGTAATACTTGTTTATGGCATATTACACAAAATGCAGTTTCCTTTGAATCACACAATAAACATTTACTATGATATACTTCATTTTTTTTGTTGCAAATACCAATCAAATGTTACAATCCACTTACATAATGCTGGTATGTCAACTTGCCCTAACAAGGTTTTACACTTACTAATGTGTTGTGTATACCAACATTGCAATTTACTCCATATTTTATCTGGTTGTTCTGCTACATTAAGAGTAAAACTTGGCTTACATTTGCTAGAATTCTGCCTGATAGCATCCATATTAAAAAAAAATGTGACATAGAAAAAAAGTCTTACCAGTGAGCAAGAAAACAGGTGATCAGGCTGTTGTTGCAGATGGCTGGAAATTTTTCAAAGTCACTTGATAAGCTGGGAAAGCACAACAGGCAGCGGACTGCTGTGCTAGTGGATATTCCCCCTTTCTTAGCGAAATTATGGCACTGCGACTGGAACTTCAGTCTCACTCCGGATGTAGACATCTAAAAAACTGTACTACTGCAAGCTGCATAAACTGGAATACTTCTGTTTAGGATTTACACAAACGTACAAATGTTAGTTACTGCAATTTAACTGAAGTGACCCTCTGCAGGGCTTACCATCACTCCTCCTGTGTTTGAATGCAGATTGTAGGTTCAAATGCAGGCTAGCTTGCCATTGAAAAAATTATATGGAGCTGCTTACTGCTTGGTGTGATGGATTTGAAGTGTTCTTAAGACACTCAGTCTTGCTGGCTGGATTCTGCTAAAATTCAAAGTCTGGTTATATTTGCATTCACAGTCTGTTGCATACAGAAACTTGCAGAATATATACTGATGAGAGAATATACTTTGCAGCATCAACTTTAGAGAGCAGTAACAAATAACTTTTTATAATAAACCAAACGGAGCCACGTTGCAGCTTAAAAGTACTGTTCCAACTTTACTTCTCATATAGTACAGATGATGTGAGAGATATAACATTTACCTTAGGACACATGAGTCCCTACCATACCTCTAACATAACTGGATTTATACAGCTCTTTATATACAGTTTTTAGTCATGCATAAACATATTTTGGAGAATTGCTTATCCTGTAGAAACAATACTAAGCTTCCTTGTTTAACAATGTCTTGTAAGAGACCAGCTTTTCTGACAGTGTGAATATCCTGTAACAGTGTCCTGATGTCCATGTAGAAAAACATATTTTTGAGGAAACACATTGTTCTGTATTCTATTTGGATCTGTGTATAGGAACATATGTTCTTGTGCCAATGCTGATAAGCATATCCTGTTTTTTATGCAGAAAAACATATTTTTGAGAAAACACATTGTCGGAGATCAGCTTTTCTGACAGTGTGAACATCCTGTATTTTATTTGGATCTTTGTATAGAAAACATCTGTTCTTGTGCCATATCATGTTTTTCATGCAGAAAAACATATTTTTTGAGAAAACACGTTGTCACAGTGTCATAAACATATCCTGTTGTTTTAGGAAACATATTGTGTCCATCCTGTTATTTTAGGAAACATATTGTGTCCATTTTTTATATGCAGAAAAGCATGTCAGTGTTCTTTAAAAGCAGATTTTGCATTTTTGTTCTTGCATACATCCTGTTTGAGTCTGTAAGGGAAAAATGTCCATTCTTTAAAAGCAGATTTTGTATTTTTGCTCTTGCATACATCCTGTTTGAGTCTGTAAGGGAAAAATGTCCATTCAGCAGATTCCTTTTCCAAGCCATGGTAATTTAGTATGGATGCTGATTACATATTACTAAACTCTATTTCTACATTTAAGCAAGCTTTATCTTATACATTATTTATGTTGCATAATTGCAGCAAAATTACTTTCAACCTTAGTATATTGTTGAGCAAACTCTAACAATTTGATCTTCTTAATCCTCTTCTAGGCAGATAAACAGAGTAGGGTCAGCCTGTCCAAGCTAGGTTCAGCTGTTCCATATAACAGAATTTTGCCTGTTGCATGGCATAATATTATATTATCCTCTGGTTGCATATTTTTCTAGGAGTCTTCGAGGATCAATGATGGGTTCACTACTGTATTCTGTTTATACTGCCCATACACACTAGCATACAGTGTTTTCAGTATGGTGATGACTCTACATATTTGCACAGCTTTGTCAATTTAGCAGATTTGAAGTTTTAGATTGAGCAATCTCAGCAATTAGAACATAGCAAGTGTATTATCATTGAGAATAAATGTTATCGTTGACAATAATTCCATTAAAAAATATAAACCTAATATCCTGCACAGATATTACAGGAAAATTACTCCAACTGTATTCATTCACAGCTGACTATATAGTGTGCCATTAATGGAACCAACTTTAAAGACTTGACAAAAAAATCAAGTTGTCCTTTATACTAGCCGTTCTTTGCTAGGCGGTTGTTACAGCATCAGCTTTTATATGGACTACTAGTCATGGGCATATTTAAATCTTTTGCTGCTAGTAAATATCCTAGCATATTCAAAAGTATTACGTGTACAGCTAGCCTCTCAGTTTATCCATGCTACTGTCATGCCCTAAACTAAGATGGGTAACATTATGGCAAGATATAGATCCTATATTGTCTGCTCCATCTGGCTTCAACTTGTGGTCTCTCAGATCCCTAACTGAAAAATTTCTTCAGACTTTGAACTTGCCAGGCTCTTCCTACCTTACCCACAATCCCCTGCTTCTCAGCCTACTCCTCAGATCTGGTTTGCCATCATTCCTTTCAGCAGCTCCAGCCAACTCCACTTTGGCATATACTTTTGCAAATCTTGCTATAGTGCTTTTTAATTGTATTTTGTGCCCCCTTACCCTTTAGTGTCAGCATAGCTGAGTGTGGTTTTTGATAGGTAGTTGTAGCTAGGTGTGTATTTCTTCCAGGAATTTTGGTCTTATTTGAGTGTTTGTCTTAATCTTGTTTAGTGTGGGTTTGTGTTTGTGTATCTTAACATATTAGTAGTGAGTATAGAATAGTAGTAGTAGCAGTATATTAGTAGATGTAATAGTAGATTGGTAGTTTCCTGCTTTTCCATTGTGGAGAAATGGTTTAAAAACTGTGTTTCCTGTAGGCATAAGTTGCCATCTCAAGGGTGTGCATGATAAATGCTTGTACTATTTGGAAGTGTCGCACCTGGGCTCTTGTTCCGTTTTATGAGGGGATTGCTTAGAGGACTATTAAAGAGCTTTGGGCCAAGTAGGTCCACAAGGGCCTTCTTCCTCGGCCTCCAAGGTTTGGGTATAATAAACATAAATCACAGGACTCCAAATCATCCAAGGGGGAACAGAAAAGGTCATCCTCAGCTTCTGTCCCAGGTCCTTCTTCCTCGGGCTTGCCAGATCCAGAGATCCCACAACTTTCAAATGCCTCAACACCAACATCAGCTCTGACTCTTTGGACTCAGTTGCCCTCTATGCAAACCACCAGTAGGGCTCTGTTCCTAGCTCTAAGCCTTCCCAGTCCCTTCCTGCTCAAAGGGTCTCCTTTGGGTAGGACAGCTTTTCCTTTTACACCATCTACCCCACTGGAGTTGTCAGGAGTCATTGGCTTCTCTGCCCTGGTTCTGAGTATCTCCTGCTCTAATCCAATAGCTGGGTTTATCCTCATCAAAACAACCCTCCAAGCCCCCATCGGTGGCTTCTTCTTTCCAGTCATTGAGGATGGTGGGGAGTATTAAAGCTTCTGATTTAGAGTAGCTGATGAGGTCCTTTTTGCAGACTCAGATGTAATTAGGCATTATCCGTTAGGGTCCAGGTCTGGCCCCCAGTCCTTCAGCTCTGTCTATCTGGCTTCCTCCCTTGGCTCCCTTGAATCTGACGTTTTTCCCACCCTTAGGGGTCAGATCCAGCAGTTAGCTGTCTTCAGCTCTGACTCATTCTTTGGTCTGTTGGACTTCAATTACTTTAGGGCCATGTGGACCTCCGAGATGTGGCATCAAGGCTGGGCTTTCTGGGTTGGGATTAACAGTCCTTGCTTCATGTTCATCTCCTCTGCTTACAGCTTCTGCAACCAAGAAGGAGATTCTTGAAGAGAGCTCTTCAGTCTATCTCTAAAATAGGGAGTCTTGGGCTTTGGGCCACTTAGGGAAGCAGTCCTATGCCTCAGCCACATTTGCATTGAAGGCACTTAATTGCCTATCTCAACTGACCAGATTCTAATGTGATCTGGTGTCTGAAGTGTCAAGGAATGTTAAGACACAGCAGTTTCCAGAGATTCAAATACACTGGAGACTCAGTTGTCTACCCTGTTGTCTATCGCCAACTTCTCCATGTGACTTATTTCCAATGCAGCTGATGGAGCTTCCCAAATGGCTGGCTCTTGCATTGCTATGCAATGCCACTCTTGGATGTGATCGTGCAACTTTGTGGATTGCTTCATTGTGTCCTTCATTAAATTCCCAGTTGATGGCTCTTCTGTATTCTGGCCAAAAATTAACAGTATTCTAACTAGGAGTAAGCAAGAATTGAAAATGCTGCCCACTGTAGGAGTGCATTTTGCCATCCCTCAGTGAACCTTTTCTGTGAATCAGAAAGGGGAAAATGCCTCTTTTTCAGAAAGTTGCAGCAGTCTTTGCAGGATGCTCATTCAGATGGTTCCTCCTGAGGCCAGGAGTAACCATAATGGACACCACTTGTGGGCAGGGGTGGTCCACAAAATATGGGTTTCTGTGGGGCTTTCTCTAGTGGGCCCTTTCAGTGACCCTGAAGGGTTGTCTAACTGTATGCTCTGGAGGCAGTTGGGGGTTGCTTGGTTCTTCACCAGAAGCTTGGTAGGCCATCACCTCAGATGCATGGGTGTCAAGAGTCCTATCCAGAAGCTACACTATTCCATTTTTAGAAATTCCAAAGTTTCATCACAAACATTTCCAAGATGTTCTACCCTTGAAGGACTGCAAGCAGGATTAGAGATTCTCAAGCTGCTCTCAAACCTAGTCATCCAAGAGGTCCCGTCAAACCAACAAGGCTCCAGGGTCTATTTAAGATTAAGTTTGGCACCAAAAAAGAACAAGGACTTCAGAAAAATTCTAGATTTAAGCAAAGTGAATTATTTCATGAAACAGACTAAATTCTGGATGGTCACAGTACAGTCCTTTTTCTCTCTGATGATGAAAGATGATTGGATGTGCTTGATAGACCTCAAGGATGCCTACCATTATATAAAGATAGAGAGGCACTCAAGAAGGTTCATGTACTTCTGTCTGGGGGCCAGTCATTGCCAGTTTAGTGCTGTGCCATTTGATCTCACCACAGCTCCCAGGTGTTCACCAAGAGTATGGCAGTGGTTCCAAGTCTTCTCTTACCTGGAAATTGGCTCCTTACCACTCCCACAAGAGCATTATTGATCATGGCCACTGATATCTTACTCCAGCTGTGTGACCGTTTAGGCATTGTGGTCAGTTACCTAAAGTCGAGCCTACAACCTGTTCAGATACTAGAGTTCATATGTTGTCACTTGGATACAGTCAGCCAAATTGCCAGGCTCCCAGTTACAGAGGGATCAGCCTTCATGCTCAGGCATTGTTGGTGCTTGCATTCTCCATGCCTCCAGCCCATGCAGTTTTGAAGCTCTTAGGTCACATGGCAGTGTCTACAGAATTAGTTCCTCTAACCAAATATCATATGAGGGCTCTGCAATGAACTCTGAACATACAGTAGTCTTTCTAGTCTCACCTAATGAACTTTCCAATATGGTTGATAGTGTGTCATGACTAAATTCATCTGTGGTTGCAGTCTTCTTTAGTGACCAACAAGAAACTATTTGTACTTCCCTCTGCTTCAGCCATGGTCACCATGGATGCCTCCCTTCTTAAGGGGAGGATGGTTCAAGGGTCCTGGTCTTCTGCAGAGGCTAACATCCACATCAATGTCCTGGAGATAACAGCTGTCCTCCTCATTGCAGGCTTTTCATGATGCTCTCCCCAGAAATGTGACTGCAACACAAATGGACAATATGTCTGTTGTCTAGTATCTCAACAAGCGGGGAGATCACATTCTTATATTCTTTGTTAAGACACCATGTGAGTTTGGTAATGGGCAATTTCATCTCACTGGTTTCTGGTTGCAACACACATCCCACGAAGTCCAACATTCTGGCTGACAGCTTCAGCAGGAGCATTATGCTTCCCTATGAGTGGTCTCCAAATCCAAGATTTTCTAGCTCTAAGGCACTCTATGTTATGACCTCTTTGCCTCCCATTCAACACCAAGATCAGAAGCTATTACATCTTAGTTCCCCTCCAGGACAGTCACTCAGAGATGCTGTGCTATTTGCTTGGCTCCTGGGACATATATACATTTATTTCCTGGTCCCTCTGATTGTAAAATTTATTTATTATTTATTTATTTATTTTACATTTGTTGACCGGGCTAGTCTAGCTGGACATAATATCCGTTTTCAGTAGAGGCCCGGGGAGAAAAGCTCCAGTACAGGCAATAAACAATGATTTATCACACAAAGCATAATATGAGTAAACAATACAAGGTAGAAAGAAAAATATGTTTCAACGCAAAACAAATACTAAAAATAGGAGATCAACTTAATACTACATACTACTATATTAGACTTATAAAACAGTAACAATAACACAAAATGAAATTACACAGACAGATGAAAAGGTTACTGGTAAAGCCTAATTCTTAGATATAACTCTCAAACTCTTTAAAGTTTTAGTGAGGAGCTCAGTAAGGGGGATGGGGGGGGGTAAAAATAGGTGAGTGAGGACATGATTTCAGTCGGGAGTTGCACAAGGACACAGCCATTGTGTTTTGAGATGTTCTTTAATGTGTTTTTTGAAAAGAGAGGTAGAGTTTTGATTAGTTATTTCTTGAGGGAGTTGATTCCAGATTTTACCTATGGAATTTGAAAGTAATGAATCCCCAGCTTTATTATATGATTTAGTTAGAGATACTAGGAGTTTATTAGCAGAATGGAGTGTGGCTAGGTTTTTATACGGTATAATCAGTTTTGGAAGGCTAGGGGTGACATCAGGGTCTTATGAATGATGAGTAGTTGTTGATAGAGTAAGTGGTTATTTAGCTCTAACCAATCTAGATGTTTGAGGTTAAGACAATGGTGAGTTCTTAGCGGAGTAGCAGTAATGAATCTGGCTATGCTATTGTAGCAGATAGAGAGTTTGGTAATGTTATTTTTGGATAAGTTAGTATAGATAGGTGAGGCATAAAAGAGGGTGGAGATCAGGTGTGTCTGAGCAATGGTTTTTCTAGCTTCTGGGGTAAGAAAGGGTTTAATTCTGTAGAGTGTCCCAATTTTTTTGTTGACAGTTTTAATAGTGGTGTTAATGTGTTCATCATAATTGAGATGGTTATCAATAGTTACACCTAGCAGTCGTGTGGTCTTATCAGGGTTTATACTGGTTGCATTATTTGAGGAGATAGTAAAGAGAGGTGTGGGAGATTTATGAGTAGGAGTAAAGAGAAGAAGCTTAGTTTTTTTGGGGTTGAGGAGGAGGCAGTGTTGCATAAACCAATTTTTGACATATTGGAAGACTGTTTGGGTGAGGGACTGGAGGGAGGGAATATTTTTAGCAGTGCAGATTAACGATGAGTCATCAGCATATTGAATGCAGGTGGCTTGTGGTATATTCAGATGTAGGTCATTGATATATAAGGAAAAAAGAAGGGGACCTAGGATTGATCCTTGTGGAACACCAATATTTACTGGGAGTAAGGAAGATAGGTTGTTCTCCCAAAGGACTGCTTGTTGCCTGTTATGGAGATAGCTCCTAAACCACTGTAGTGAGTGTGGGCTGAGAGAATAAAGGTTTAGTTTGTCAAGAAGTATATTGTGGTTAACCATATCAAAGGCTTTTGAAAGATCTATGAAAAGTGCTGAGGAGAAACAATTTTTGTTTCTATTATTGTTTATGGAGTCAGAGAAGGAAAGGAGGGCAGTTGTAGTGCTGTGGAATGGTCTAAATCCATGTTGACAGTCAGCTAGAAGTTTGTTTTGAAGAAGGTAGTTAAGAATTTGTTTGTGAACACATCTTTCCATAATCTTGGCTAATGGGGAAAGTAAGGCAATAGGGCGAAAATTTGAGAGTTCAGTTGATGAGCCTCCTTTATGTAGGGGAATTATATGAGATATTTTCCATAAGGTGGGGATTGTTCCTTCAGTGATAGTCCTATTAATCAGTATGGATACTGGATAATTGATAGATTTAGCAGCTATTTGTAGGTATTCAGATGGGAGTTGGTCAGCAGATGGGGTGCAAGGTTTGAGTTTCTTAAGAAGCTTATAAATGAGAGATGTAGCAACGGGTTGAATTTGAAAGTTCTTAGACGAGGGTAGAGAGGTATTTGGTAAGGATGAAGTCGGTGTAGGTAATGAGTTAGCTAGGGATTGAATGGCTTCTGTAAAATACTTATTAAAGGCATCAGGGATCTGTGTAGCATTGTTGAGGTGAAAGCCTGTAGGGGTAGGAGTAGGTAAATGTCCTGGTTTAAGAAGTTTATTAACACTTGTCCAGAATTTTTGAGGGTTTTTTTGACTACTTTGTTGAAGGTGAAGATAATATTTCTTTTTATCTCTAACAGTATCTTTTTTGGTGGCATTTCTTAATTGTTTGAAGAGGAGATGATCAGATGGACATTTACTAGCTCTCCATTTGGCCCAGATTTTATTTCTGAGGATCATTTTTTCTTTTGTTTGCTTAGATAGCCATGGAGCAGGTTTGGATCTTATTCTAGTAGAGTGCAAAGGGGCATGATGATCAAGGATTTGAAGAAAGTTTGTATTAAAGTAGGTCACTGCTTTATTAAGTTCAAGGTGAGTTAGTGGTGACCAGTCACATGCTTGCAATTCAGTAAGGAAGTTATCAGGGTTAAAGAACTTTTTTGAGCGGGATGTTCTTAGTTTATGAGTATCTGGAATATTCACTTTTTGTCTTGTTACATATGTAAGCATATGGTCACTGATATTATCAGGAAGGGTTCCTGGGGTGTAACTGCTAGGGTGGTTATTAATAAGGATCCAGTCAAGAGTTGTTTCTTTTCTATTTTGTTTATGGATTCTAGTAGGAGTTGTTATTAATTGTGAGAACCCATAGAGATTAATATGGTTAGTTGGGTGTTGGTTTGAACATGTTATCCAGTCAATGTTAAAGTCACCAAGTATTATGGTTTCTTGGGGTTGTTGGTTGGAAAGTGAACTAAGTAAGTTTTCTAGAGTCTGAGTATTATTACCAGGGGGAAGATACATACAAATTAGATAGATTGATTTGGTGTTGTTAATCTGGAGTTTGGTAGATAATGATTCAGCTTTAGGGTCTATTACTGAAAGTTCATTATGGAGGGTAAGTTGGAGATTAGATTTATAGAAGATGGCTATACCACCACCTTTCTTAGTTTTGCGGTCATGTCTGAGTATGTTGTAGCCAGGAGGGGTTATTTCCTGGTCCTGAGTAGATGGTTTTAACCATGTTTCTGTAAGACATAAAATGTCAAATGAGTGCAAGTTCAATAGTGCATGGAGATGAACTTTGTTATTAATGCTTCTAATATTAAGGTGAGCTATTAGAAGGGAGTTAGATGTTTTAATACATGGTGGAGGCATAGGTAGAGGATGTCTATTTGTGTTTAGATTAGTTTTAGTGGAGGGACCAGGGTTTGGATGTATATCTCCATGTAGGAGGAGGTAATGATTGGAGTAGAATAGGAATTTAAGGATTTTAAGTAAGTTGTTACAATATTTTTTGTTAAGGTAGAATGTCATATGAGTTATTCTGTGGTATTTTGGTAGAAGATAATTAGTGGAGCAGGTTATGTTACTGTGAGTAAGGGTAGTGAGAAAAGAGGATGGTAGTGTTTGCTGGCGATGATGATTTTGTTCCTTTAAAGAGTTGTTTTCAAAGAAGGTGATATAGTAGGATATAGAAAGAGAGGCTAGAATAGTGGTAAAGAGAAGGATGTATGAGAGAAAAGGTTTAAGTGTTGGAGGCATGGTATTGAGTCAGTGTTAGGATGATATAGTTTGTGAGAGTTGGAAAGTACAAGAGCTAGTAGTTATGTGATAACTAGTAGTATAGGGTTTTATGAGAAAGAAGAAGTAAAAATAAGAAACTGGATAGAGGTTGTCAATAATAGGTAGATGCTGGAAGAATTGGCAGGTACAAGGTGTAGCTAGGCAAGGTAAAGGATGAAGAATAGGAGAGAATGAATGAAAGAGGTGAAATAAATAGGTGTACAAGGAAACTAGAAGATAGTTTGGAGGTGGATGTTAGAGATGGGAGTAGCAAGAGGAGGAGGAGAAAAAGAAAGAGATAATAGCTCAAGGGAGAGGTCAACTGATAAGAAGGATGGAGATAGGGTAGGGGATATGGGGGGAGTGTCTAGAGAGCTATAAGGTAAGGACCCCCAGGGGTGGGTGGGATTTGGGGGCAGGGAAGGGAGTGAAGCGGGGCAGACACAAAATCAGGCGAGAGCAAGTGGGAGAGAAAACAATCAGTAAGGTGCAATTCAAGGGCAGGAGGTTGGCTAAAGGAGGGTAGCTAAGGGTAAAGTGGAGGAAAGGGGAAAAATAAAAAGATAAGTGAGGCTGAAAAGAAAACAGTATGGGGACAGGCTCAAGGGAAGCCTAGAATAGGTAGAGGTGGTGAAGGTGCAGCCTAGAGACAGGTTGATAAGACTAAGGGACTGAGAATGTAGTCAGGGCTCAGAAAGGAAAAACAACAAGGAAGAAGCAAAGAGTCAAGGAGAGCACAAAAACAATCAGTGAGGGGGGTAGAGGGAGAAACTACAATGTCTTTAGGGGGGAAGAGAAGAGCATAGGAGGAGGGAGAAGGGGAATGGCAAGTACTAGAATCATAGAGAGTAGAAGGTCGCCAGCTGCAGAGTGACTGTGATCTTCATAGCATCTTCATGGCCTCATCGAGTTTAGTTCCTCTTTCTTTGTCCTCTTCTGAAGTACCCCCCCTTGTGTAATGGATCCCATTCCAGATCTCATTTCTCATCCAGTGGGTCTGGATTTCCCCAGTATTCAGTCCCACAGTCAGCATTGTTTATCCAGTTTCCTTAATTGCCAGAAATCCCAGGCTTTCCCAAGCTGTAGTTCACATCTCGTCTTCATCTCAAAAATGTTCAGCTAGAAAAGTGTATTCTGGTAAGTGGAGACATTTTGTAAACTGGACGGAATCCTGAAGACTTGATCCTTTTTCTGTGGCTTTAGAATTTTAGTTTTTCTTGCTGAGTTGTTTCAGTCAGGTTCTAGTATTTCTACCATTAAGGTAGAGTTGGCAGTTATTTCAAATTTTCACATTGACAGGGTCAATGCTGCTCTGGCTTCTCTCAAGATTTTCAAGGCTTTTCTCAAAGGTATCTTTTTTCTCCATCTCCCAGTTTGGGATGCAGTTCCTCCCTGGGACTTGCTTTCATTTTGCAGGTCCTTGTAGGCCCTTCTTTTGAACCCTTGGCAATGTCAGACTTGAAGCTTTTATCTTAGAAGACCTTGTTTTTTTTGGCTGTTACTTTGGCAAGAAGGGGTTTGAAGTTACAAGCTTTGACTCTTCTCCTCCCTGTTTAGTGTTCCAGAAAGACAAGGCTTCTCCCTGTATGAATCCATCTTTTTTTTTTCCTAAACTGCCTTTATAGAACAATCTTAGTTTCATTCATCTGCCTGTGTTTTTCCCCTTTATCCAATAAAGACAAATACCTTCTGCATTGTTTAGATGTGTATAAGCAATTGGCATTTTATTTGGACTGTAAAAAGGCTTTTAGAAAATCAAGTCAGCTATTTCCTTCTCAAAATTCAGACTGGGGCACACCTGTGTCTAAAGTGATTTTATCCAAGTGGTTATCAGACTGTATTTCTATGCTTATTCATTGAGAGGCAAGACCCAGCCATGCAAGCCTATGGGATCATTCTACTGGAGCCATGGCTACTTCTATGGCTTTCTTTTCTAGAGTATCAGTGGATGAAGTTTGTGTAGCTGCAACTTGGGTGAGTCAACTCATGTTTGTTTCACATTATAAGCTGGATATTCAGTCAAGATCCTGGGCTTCTTTTGGCTCCACTGTGTAACAGAATATCCTTCCTTAGTTCCTCCTGAGGATTTAAATGTGGCTGAGGACTCTGTCCCACAGGTTGAAGCCAGACAGAGCACACAACATCGGATATGAAAGTTATGTGCTCACTATAATGATAGAGCTGTGTTGTCTGTCTTTGTCTGGTTCAACTCCCTCTACTGCCCCTGACTTGGATTGTTATGACTAATTTCCCTTTCTGAGATGGCTGGATAATGGAGGTCGTCCTTTCCTTATTTTCAGAGTCCTACTCCTTCCTTGGTTTGGGCAGGTTTTTGTATCTTTGGGGGTTGGCTGACATGGGGCAAACTTGATTTCAGCAGTAGAGTGAAGAGCAGAGGATTGTGGGTAAGGGAGGCATAGCCAGATGAGTTCAAAGTCTGAAGGAATTGGCCAGTGTTGGATCTGATAACCCACAGGCTGAACCAGACAAAGACAGACAATATGGATCTATCATTATGGTGTGTACAAAACTAACTTTCATTTTTCTTCAGTTAAACTTAATCTGCAAACTACTCTGCCAATGGTTAGATAAGTGATCTCATGGTGCTTACCTGTCAGACTTCTTAGATTCACTACACATTTTTTAATTAATTAAAGTCCCTTAAAAAGCTGAATATGAAACTTCTAGTATATTTCTGGCTACTTTATGAAGTAATGTTCCACTGAACTTGAGATGTTTTCCCCTGCTGCTGTTTAAAGTTACCTACAAGCAAAATAATCTCACCTGGCAACAAAAAAATAAAGTAATATATTTCTACAGTGCTTTCCAATCTGATTACTATGTTTATACTAGTTTCCCTGCCAGCTCATATCCCTTTCACTAATCAACACCAGTATTACCTCTCCAGATTGTCTAGTCAGTCATCTGTTACTCTATGATCTTCCATTTTCAGTCATCTTGCGCCATTTTATTTCTTTACGAACTTTATTTAGTGTTCATTACCCAATTGAGGCTCTTTGCTTCCCTTTATGGCAGGCAGCAGGTTAAGACAACTGTTACTTCTGTTTCACTGCTAACTCTACAGACTGATTTGGTCTTAGCTCGAGACACTGCCTTTGCTTTATTCATTCCTAAAACCATATTGTGCATGCACTTATGCAGACATTTTGCTATGACTTGACATAACTTGTATGTAATTTGCATTTATTGTGAATCCACCAATTTTATCAAATATATTGTTATCTGAGCATATAAGTATTAATGTGTGTAATGTACATTTATTATTAGTCTGTTGATGTTAGTGTATGCATGTTTGTTGGAGCTTTTCTGGTTAGGTCACCTTAAAAATAGGCCATTCCCAGTAGAGTTAACCTGGTCGCATAAAATCAAATATTTGAATTAAAATTATCAGTGGCTGCTTGAGCTATCTGAAACACTTGAATGAACTAATTTCAAACTTTTCCATGGTCAAAGAGGATTTGGTAGCCCTCTATACCCTAGTAAAAGACAAAACTAGCTGGTCTGGCAATAGGATTAAGGAGCTGTTAATGAGCTATTTCCTGTAATCCACTGATGCAATGTTTGATTCCCTCAGCCTCCATTCCTAACTGTGTGACTCTGAGCAAGTCATTTAACTAGACACCACTCCTGGACTGAGTCTGAGAAAGGTCTATGGAGATCAGTGCTCTACCCTGGAAAACAAAATAAAATAAAAAACATGGACTAGTATAAGCAAATCTATTGTCACAAGCCTTGGTGCTTCCCCAACTGCAACTTTATGATCAAGTGTAGAGTATGCATTTCCTGAGTCTGCCTTCTCTATGAAATTTGGGTTTATTTCTCAAAGTGGTCAGCTTGGCTCAAGTCATTTCAGACTTGCTTGCTGTCCTGCTTCCTTCAGAATGCATTTCTCTCTAAGGAGGTCTCTGAATCAAAGTCTGTTTTCCAGGGATCGCAGAATACAGGGAGCAATTGCTTTTTTATACTAGGTGTTCATAGGTTCATAGGTTCATACTAGGCTATCTGCCCTAGGGCATTTATAAGCCTAGCCAGAGTGTGTTTGGCTTTCACCACCCATTTTAAATTAATTTTGCTATGCCCTTTTTTGAGGTTAGTATACTGTGCCTCTGTCTAACAGTGACACAGAAGTGATACCCGGGGTGAACCTACGATCTCCCATCCACTCATCAAGATTCCTCTTGAAGAGAGTCAGTGAGGGACTCTGCCTAACCTGGACTGGGATTTTATTCCAGAGTGAAGGGAGCCTCTGGGTTATGAATCTGTCCCTCCAGCATGTCCTATTTATTTCAGTGCTGAGGTTCAAGTCTCTTGAGCGTGTGGCTCAATGGGATTTGGATTTTCTGAGGTGCAGCATGTCCATTAATTCCGGGTTGGACATGGCTTTATACGTCAGGCACAGATCGCCTCTGAGCAGGCAGTATGCCACTGAGTAGAGCTGGAGTTTCTTTAACCAGGCAGCATATGGCATCTGTTTGAGCCCTTTAATCCTCTTGGTGAGGTACTTTTGGGGTCTTTCCAGTTGCTGCAGGTGTCTGGTAAGGTACATCCCAAAAGGGGCATTGTACTCAATTATGGGCCTGATGAGGGATGAGTAAAGAGGCACAATGACCTCCCCTGATCTAGATGTGAATCCCTTCATGATTAGGTGGGCTATATAAAATGTTCTTCTAACCACTTTGGCCACGTGGTTGTCAAATGAGAGATTGCTATCAACTTGGGTCCCCAGGTCCCTAATTACTTCTTCTGTACTTAATGGATTACCACCTATGTGGTAATTTGTGGGCACTTTGTTTTTGCCAAAGGGGATGACTATACACTTTTTGGCGTTTAGCTTGAGGCCATGGCTCTGGCACCAGTTGTCTGTTTTATGAGGCCCTTTTGGAGGATGCTTGTGTCGGCTGGAGAGTCGATTATGGCGCCCAGTTTGCAGTCATCTGTGAACTTGGTCAGCCACAGTCCTTCCGTGTTGGCCTGTACCTCCAAGAAATATATACCGAACAAGAGAGGTCCCAGGACTGAGCCTTGTGGGATGCCACTTGTAACTGGTTTGGAGTCTGACATGGCTCCAGCAATTCTAACCATGTGGGTTCTGTCCTTGATCCAGTTTGCAACCCATCTAGTGACATAGGGGTTTATATTTAAGCTGGTGAGCTTATCTATAATGCCCGAGTGGGGTATTGTATCGAAGGCTTTTGCGAGGTCCAGGTAGGCTGTGTGGACCACCTTCCCCTCGTCAATGGCCTTGGTGACTGTTTCAAAGAAATCAACCAGGTTTAAGAGGCAGGATCTGCCCTTATCAAAGCCGAACTGGGAAGGATCCAGTGTCTGTAGGTCCCTAATATCTTTATTTATGAGGTCCATGATGATCCTTTTCATAGCTTTGCAGACCAAGCTAGTCAGGCTTATGGGGCGATAGTTTCCAGGATCCGTTGAGGCACCACCTTTGTGGAGAGGGACCACTGTTGCTGTATGCCACTCTTTGGGTACATATCCTGTAGTAAGGCTGAGATTGAACAGTAGTTTTATGTTTGGGTTTAGCTCTTCTTGGAGTTCATGTAGGACGCAGCCTGGGACACTGTCTGGTCCCATTGATGCTGTGTTTTTGCTTTGGAGAGGGCGGCTCTTACCTGAGCATCTGAGATGTCAGGGGCAGCACTCTGCTGGGATAGATATTTGCCCTTTGGTGGGGAGGGGAAGAAGTTTGCGCTGAACCTGTCAGCTAGGATGTTGGCAATGTCTGTGGGTTTGGTGTATTTTTTGTCATTTTGGACTAATTCTGAGCATATCTGGGAATTCCCACCCAGGTTCCTAACATAACTAAAGAAAGCCTTGTGATTATCCTTAGTGTCCTGTGCAATTTTTCTCTCGAAGCTGGCCTTAGACGATTTTATGAGTCCCCGTAGTTTTTTGCTAATACTGATCAGAGATACCTTCCCTTTTTGGGATTTTGCTCTATCATGTAGTAACTTCCTCCTTCTCTTGTATAGTTTGTTTATGGCTGGGGTCCACCAGACAGGACATCTGCCTTTGGAGGATTGGGTCTTGGTTTTATTTGGGATTGCATGATCCATGCATTCCTGAAGGTGTTCATAGAATGCGTTTATAAAGGATTCTGCGGTCTGGGCCGTATTTTCCACAGGCCCGGGGTCTTTGAAGGATCCCACCTCGGTTTTGAGGAGTGTGAAATTTGCTTTAGAGAAGTTGTTCACTGTGGTTTTCTGGGCAGGGGTGGGGTCGGGATGTGAATATCCAGTGAGATTAGTTTATGGTCTGATCTTACCAGTGAGGGATACACTTCTGGTCTGGAGCATAGAGTCCCCATGTTGGTGATGATCAGGTCCAGTATGTTTTCCCCACTTGTGGGAGTGGTAACAAGTTGTTCCATAGCATTTGAGTTTATAAATTCTAGGAACCTTTGGGCTAGGGTCTTGGAGCTAGAGTAATGCTCCCAGTCTATGTTTGGGTAGTTGAAGTCGCCCGATATAATGGTGTTTGGAGAGACCTTCATATTTTCCAGTGTTCTCAGGAAGGCCGAGTGGGGTTCCTGGATTTGGGAGGGTGGTCTGTAGCAGGCTATAAACTGGAAGGCAGTTTTACCCACTGTTATTTGCACATGGATAGTCTCTGATGCTTCGTGCTGTGCCACCAACCTGGAGGTGTGGGTATCTTTGACGGATATTGATACTCCGCCTCCTTTTGTGGTTCGGTCCAAGTTTTGGGGCCGAAAAGCATGGTATGAGGTAGGTATAACCTTGTAGTGCTGGGGTGCTCTCAGGAGCCTTGAACCAGGTTTCTGTTACTACACAGATATCAATGTTCTCCATGCTAAGGAGAGTTTTAAGTGCATGCATCTTGAGGTTTAGACTTCTGGCGTTGAGTAGCATTACTCTTAGTTTCTTATCCCTTGTGATACCTATGGAGGTGGGTTTGTCTTTTGAGCCTTGCCTAAAAAAGGCACTATGGGGCTAGCAAGATCCTTTGCCAATATCCGAAAGTCCAGGCCTGACAGGTGCAAGCCGTCCCTAGCAAAGCATCGTGGCTTGTCTAGCATGTCATCCCAGGCTGACAGGAATTGGATCCCCTTTGAATGACACCAATACTTAAGCCAATTGTTGAAATTAATCATCTTGTCTTCATATTGTGGCATCATTCTTGGTGAGGGTAAGATGCTACTCAAGGTCAGGGTCATACCGGCCTGGGCTACATGCTCAGAGAGCTCCTCTATGTCTCTTTTCATGTAGTCCAGGGAGGTACGTCTCAGGTCATTCACACCAGCATGGACAATGACTGAGTCATATTTGTACTTGCCTTGGAGTGACCTGAGTGCTTGTGTTATGTGGTGGATCCTAGTGCCCGACATGCAGCTCACCGTGACCTTCTCCTTGTTCAGCCTGGTGAGCGGGACATCAGTGTGCCTGACGATAGAGTCACCTATTACAAGTGTATCAAGTGTGTTGTTTAGCCTTAAGGGCTGTGACTGTTTGGCACACTGGCTTTGTGAGCTATGTGTTGCACATGTTTTGTTTTGGGGTAGCGGTTGCTTGGGTGTCTCCTTTGGAGGTCTCTGCTGCTTAGGCAGATTTTTATTTAGAGCCTCCGAGTATGTTTTTGTGTGTTTATGTGTTTGGTTTGCTGTTATGGTAGGTCTATGTGAGACTGGAATTGTAGTGAGTGTGGTTTCCTTCTCCTCCTGACTGGTTACGCCAGTACTGAGTTGAGAGAGCTTAGCCTCCAGTTTGGCTATATGGTTGCATCTCTCACATGTGTTGGAATTTGTTGGGAGGAGGAGAGGGTTGTCTGTGTACATGAGGCAGTTGTAACATTGCCTCAAGATTCCCAGATTCACTAGCTGGACTGGAGAGGAGATTGACAACTGACCTTTGGACATGCTAGAATAGTATTGGGAATTCCTTTATAATTGAAAAAAAGGGCCAATGGGGAACAAGGTACTCAAGGGGAATTTGTGAGCGTGTAGTGCTTTTAATTTTTTAGTGCTGACTTAGTGAGCAAGTGCCAGGTAACTTAAATGCAATGTGTTACAGGTAACTTAAATGCAAAAACGACAAACAGTAACTTTCTTTCAAGTGAAACAAGGAAATAAGTACAGTAAGCAATGCAGATATCACTAGGGATCCACAGAAGTGCTGAAAAGCCGCGTTTTAGGTGAAATTAGTGTTTCAGGGAAATAACAAGCAAACAAACAACAAGCATACAAACAAAGCTAGATTCAGCAGGCCTGGGTCTAGTCTATGCTACAGCAAACAAGGTGTACCAATTTCAGTAGGAAACAGTTCAAATATTCAGGCACTATAAGCCTTTAACCAGAAATTCCCAGCTCAGAAGGGCAGAGTCCAACCTCTCCTCCCACAAGAGTGCAGACCACGAACCTTCTTAATGTAAAATAACTGGCCTGAAGCCCAAGTGCTTAAACCAGAACTAATACACTTTTAGAATAACAGACACTGAGCCCTCAATCAGCAGTTCCCAACTTAGAAGGATGTAAGTTACCTGTCCTGCCACCACAGTGCAAGCTACAAACCTTCCTAATGTAAAACAACTGGTCTGAAGCCCAAGTGCTTAATCCAAAAGACTTAGAATGATAGCTACACTTTTATAAAGTTACTACCAAGCAGTAATAAATACAACTGAATACTTTAAAGAATACCTGGATTAGTGCTCAAGTTATACAAACAAAACTAGATTCAGCAGGCCTGGATCTAGTCTATGCTACAGAAAACAAGGTGTACCAATTTCAGTAAGAAGCAGTTCAAATATGCAGGCACTATAAGCCTTTAACCAGAAATTCCCAGCTCAGAAGGGCAGAGTCCAGCCTCTCCTCCCACAAGAATGCAGACCGCGAACCCTCTTAATGTAAAATAATTGGCCTGAAGCCCAAGTGCTTAAACTAGAATTAATACACTTTTAGAATAACAGACACTGAGCCCTCAATCAGCAGTTCCCAACTTGGAAGGATGTAAGCTACATGTTCTGCCACTACAGTGCAGACCACAAACCTTCTTAATGTAAAACAACTGGTCTGAAGCCCAAGTGCTTAAACTAAAAGGCTTAGAATGAGTTACACCAAGCAGTAATAAATACAATTGAGTACTTTTAAGATGACGCAAAAGCAAAATAAAGTAGGAAGAAACACAAATACAGTAAAATCAGATTTTTTTTTTTTTTTTTGTTCTGGTGAACATTTGTTCTGGTGCAGTGGATGTATGTATTGCCCATATGCTGTTAGCAGATATTTTGAGTTAAACATTTTAAGTTTCAACATTTTGAGATTTTAGATTCATTATGATTTTCTATATACCACTATTCAGTAAGTTGTTAGGCACTTGCCTGACAATGCTAGACTCTTCAGTTGGCTACTGAAAAAGGAAGGACAACTCTTCTGACTATGTGTTTTAGATAATTTATTTTTTGTCTTCTGTGAGGTATGCAAAATAGAAATAATTTTCTTGAGTGGTAAATTAATGGATTTTATCTATTACACTTAAAAATTACATTGCATTTTTATAGAGTCTGGCAGAGCATTTGAAATGAGAAACCCTGTTTCCATAAGATGCCATGTAGCTGAGATAAATGTGTTGATAAGCTGGAGCGCTTTATACTATTTCCCTGGGATATGAGGTTTGTGCTTTGTCTTGTGACAATGCTTTCTATCAGTACTATTTAAAATATTTTGTGTATCTCAATTTCCTGGATTTTCTTAGCACACTATAGGAGATTGCAATTTTATTGACTTTTATGTTGCTTTACATTTGTGTCTTCTGCCACAGGAGTTACTCAGTGAACCATTTTACAGGGATAGTGGCTACTATCTTTTACATTAATTTTCAGAATTGTTCCCTGCTTTTCATCATGTTTTTTGATAACTAAGTTTTTTTTTTGTTTTAGGTGCTGTTTTCTGAAAAAAAAAATTACAACATTGTGTTTATAGCACTTAAACATGGGAGAAGCTCTTAAAATAAAGAAAATAAAACATCTGTGAGGGAAATAATTTTTAATGAAGCAAAAAAAAAATTACTGTAAAGGTGAAATGACAGACAAACTCATCATTGGAGGCAATAGTTTGAATGTTGGAAGTATTCCAGCTACTTTTTCTGAAGAGGTTTCTACATGGTGTCAGAGTTGGAAGAATGGGTCTACTGAATATTCAAGCTTAGTTTATCTCCCTGTACAGAATTTAAATATCAGAGGTTTGCTAAAATAGTGTTTGGAATGAAGCTTGACAAAAAGACTGCTTTACTGCAGTGAGAGAGAAACAGCTTGTTTCTCATAACTGCTTAGCCTGAGTTTAAAACTACAGTGATTCTGAAAATCAGTTTTCTAATAACAGATACAGTAATAATTTAATTCCTTGCAAAAGTGTGAGCTATTACTTTAATGATGTTTGAATACTTCAAATTATGCTATCTCCAGTGCAAGAATCTGCACAAATTTCCAAAGTCAGGGATAACGTTGGAATTTTGGTCTTATAAACTTAGTAAGTTGATAGAACAGGTTTTTGTATTAGGATGCATTTTCTGAAGGATATGAAGTCTGAAACGCAAATATCTGTTATTACAAAGACATGCGTCTGGAGCATTTCTCCCCAGGCCTCCGCTGAAAATTGGCTTTGTTCCAAGTCGGACTTTCCCGGTTAACAAATATTAAAAAAAAAAAAAAAATGCTCGGTTTGGATTTCTGAAGACTGAAAGTTTATAGAATCTGTGCTTCCCAGACTCCATCTATCCCCCACACAAGTGAACCTACAAGCCCCAAGGAAGGTTTTCACAACCACGTCACTCCTCAGAGTTTTAAAGGCATCAGAAGATATAGTTTGTCAATAGAGTCTGAGCAGTGGTCCAAACCCCTTCCCTTGACTTTGCAGCAGCAGCAGCAGCAGCAGCAGAAGAAAATTGATTGCTGTTGCAGGTTTCAAACCCTGCTAATAATGTTTAGCTGTTTGATTATTTTGTTTAAAAAGATGCATCAGTTCTGTAGCATGTCTTTCAAACTGTTGCATTTATTCATTTTTATATTCAGTTAACAGGCTGAAAAATTAACAGTAAACGTCTCTGTTTCAAGATGTATGAGGATTTTAGTTCTTAAACTATGAAAATAGTGAATAGTTATACAAAGCTGAATCCACACATTTTACTTTATAAAATGTGTAGCTTCTTTTGTAACGGGAAGACAACAGGCTTAATTTAATTGAAATCTGTACCTTGAAAGTATTTAGTTAAAATTAAACTATCTGTTTCGACTGGAATTCTATTTTAGTTCTAAAGCAGTTTCTTTTATACACAAGCTGAAAGACAAAAGTAACCAAAAGAAGACTGAACAGTTATTTTCACTGTTTTATCAGATTCTTCTTTTGATAGGGGAAGGTAAGGTTTCCTTTTTGTTGAATAATCATCATCATCATCATCATCAAGTTGATACATTCTATGGCAGACATCCATAACTCAACCTGGGACATACTAGCTATATCTGGGGTAACTAGTGCCCTAGCAATCTCCAGTGCAAGAATCTGCACAAATTTCCAAAGTCAGGGATAACTTTGGAATTTTGGTCTTGTAAACTTAGTAAGATAATAGAACAGGTTTTTGTATTAGGATGCATTTTCTGAAGGACATGAAGTCTAAAACTCAAATATCTGTTATTACTTAGTGATTTCAGTAGTAACTGCGGTGGTGGTGCTGCGGTAGCGTTGTCGCCTTACAGTAAGATGTCCTGTTCGATTTTCAGCTAAAGAGTCTTCTGTGTTGAGACATGCGTGAATGGGCGTACGGCAGGGCTGGCAACTCGGCATGTAAAAATCTACTGCCAATCATTAGTGGACCGGAGTTCCACTGTGGCAACCCTTAACCAGGAAAAGCTGAAAGACGCAACAACAACTTAGTGATTTCCGTAACTGTGGTGGTGGTGCTGCGGTAGCATTGTCGCCTCAAAGTAAGACATTGTCCTGTTCGATTCTCAGCTAGAGCGTCTTCTGTGTGGAGACATGCATGAATGGGCGTACCTTTGTTGAAGGTTGTGCATCAGGGCCGGCAACTCGGCACGTAAAAATCTACTGCCAATCATTAGCGGACCGGAGTTCCGCTGTGGCAACCCCTAACTGGGAAAAGCCGAAAGACACAACAACAACAACAACTTAGTGATTTCAGTCATCACTGATTTGCTATAAATCCATAAATTTTATGCTGAACACCAAAAATATGGTGTAAAAATCTGAGCAGTTGAGAGGTATACACTAGGGACACAAACCGAGGACTATGGTTCCACAACTTAGCTAGTTAAAAAGGCAGACCTTCCAAATGTGCCTTTTATTGCCCCCTGTGCTTTATTTGCAAGGATACACCTTTTCACCATGAATTTAGCTTCTTATTTTTCTCTTTATTCTGAAGGCTTTCTCTCTCTCTCATCAGGGGAGAGGGAGAGGTTGTCTCATTTTGAACATATTTGAAACAAATGTTCTTTTGATTAGTAGTTGTAAGAGGCTTTACAACTGGATTACAGGATAGAATTTCTGTCAAACTCCCTTCATCCACCTATTACATTTAAGCCCTTGCTAACCACAATAAGGCCAGCTTTGTAGAAGATAATAAGGAGCATACAGAGAGGGTGTCCTCTGCTTTCATACTGAAGAGTTGTTATTCAAGGCTTTTAGGGAGTGTCACCATAATAATAAATAGTAATACTTGGCTTACCTGCTTTGAGTGTGTTGTCCTGACATTTGAAGAAGTAGCAGTGCACTTCATCTGAGGAACCAGTTCAGATATCACACTGGATACGTACTGATCTGTGATGGCAAGATGCTTCCTTGTATATCCTGTATTGTTCCACAGAGTAGGCTGTAATAGAGTACAAGGCTTGTAGGCAAACAAGTGAGACTGACTGGTGTATTGGAAGAAGAGGATAAGCTTTAACAGATTTTGTGAATTCAAAGATGGTGCAGTGGACATGGTTTACAAAATCATTACTGGGAACTGAAAAGATGCCTAGGTTACCATGGTCTGTATTTAAGTCATATGGCAACCCAGTGTTATTTGGTGCAGTTTGTGCATCCATATGAAAAAGAACAGGAAAAACATTTATAATTGCTGGTCATATGGTGCATGTGTATTATGATTATTTGGATGTAACGTTTTGGCTGCAGTCTATGGATGCTATTAAAAAGTACACGAGGAATACATTGATATCAAGATTGACTTTCCCAGTTATATTTAAATTCTATCCCCACCATAGGCATTGCTGACATTTACAGATACTGAGGAAGCGATGGCTAACTTATGGGAGCTGACACTTCAGCCATTCTGAGAGGTAATGGAGACCATATATATATATATATATATATGGAATCTATAAATCCAAGTGACTTTGCCGACTCAGTGGAGGAGAAAAGGCAGAGTATTTTTATGCACTTAACCAGCACACCGAGGGTATGAAGATTGCATATAGCTGTCTGAACGTTTATGAAAAGAAGTTTGTTTAAAGTGACATGCTGAGATATTCTGGAGAGAGAGCTCATCTCTGGTGGATTTAATCTGGAAATGGTTATATAAATAAGAAGTGTGCTGTTCACTAGAATTAAAAGGCATACAAAGTTAAAGGGGTTCTCTATACATTTATTTATCTATTTACATTTTTTGTGAAAAGATTGAGTATTCCAGAGCTGTATCTAGGGTAACTAGTGCCCTAAGAATCTCTAAGTTTTCATATCCCTCAACTAGACCTGAAAAGCAAAAAAAAAAAAAAAAATAAAGTCTTAGTCTTCCAAATCTAACCAACGAGCTAGTATGTTTTTGTACACTAGCTCTTTGTTGTCTTTGTTACAAAAGCTGCAGACCCTTCAGAAACTGTAGCACAGGGCTGTATTAGCTCCTTGATACAATTTATAAAACACATACATAGTGCATACAAACTTTAAAAATCATTTAAGTACCTGAGGTTCGCAGAACAGGCCTAAAGCAGATGCCATACACTGACAGTCTAAAAAAACTCCAGCTATACTCTGTGGCATATCGTCTACTCAGAGGCGATCTCTGCTTAACATACAAGGCCATGTCGAACCCTGAGCTGTTGGACATGGTCCACTTAAAGAAATCCCAATCCCTCAGAGCCACATGCTCCAGGGATCTAAACCTTGTCATCACAATGAAAAAAACATGCTGGAGGGATAGGTTCCTGACCCAGAGACTCCCCATACTCTGGAATAGACTGCCCATACATATCAAGCAGAGCACCTCATTGGCCCTCTTCAAAAGGAACCTTGATGATTGGATGGGAGATAGGAAATTCATCCCAGGGATCATGTCAGTCACCCTGCTAGACAGGGGCCTGGAGAAGTAAATATTGTGGGAAGAAATATCCAGGGAATTGTTATGGCTAGGCTTGCATAGGCCCTATGGCCGATAGCCTAGTACCAACCTATGAACCTAAATGATACTGATATTGCTTACAGCCTGACCAGCACAGCAGTGATTACACCACTGACTTGCAGGGGCAGTCTGGCACATTATCTGGAGTACCAATCATGCCCTGTAATAGCTTGTACCAGGGCAGCTGTCCCCTTTCCCCTGTCCTAGCTATGGCTTTGGAGTATTCCATATTATTTGATAAGTGTTATAAATAGTCTTATACATCATTAGAGACTTTAAATAAGTTCTTATGAAAGACTAGTTTAATCGAGGGACATTTTATATATAACAAGGAGCTGCTCATACTGGTCCATAATTATTTTGTTTTCTGGGGTAGACTACTGATCTCTATGTACCTTTTTCAAACTCGCCCAGGAGTGGTATCTGGTTAAATGTCTTGCTCAGAGTCACACTGAAAAATTGGTTTATGTTTGGATCAGAACTGTAGCCATGATAATGAATTTTGCATATTTTTGAGACCTATGTATTTATTTATTTGCCTGTCTCTGTTGACTGGGATAATCCAACTGGGCAAAGCACATTTTCTTCAGAGGCCCGAGAAGCAAAGTTCCATCAGAAGTACATACATGGGGGGGGGGGGGGGTGTAACCAGGATGCTGGCAGGTTAACAGCTAATTTTCTTAGCTCTGCTATCTTGGTAATATTTCTGACAGAAAAATTTAAAAAGCAGGACTTCTAAACTTTTGAAACCCATTTAGTAATCTCTACTATAGTCTTTGGAAGTCTACATTGGATTACTTTATTTTACTTATTCAACTTTTCTATCAAAATTCAAGCAGAAAGGGCTATGATTTCTCTTCAGAATAAATTATTCAAAGAACACTTCACAGGACTAGATAATGAAGAAGGAACTACAAACCTTACTATTTACTATGCAGCATCTATCTTTGAAGTTTGACAAAATGGACAATAAACTTGACACTTTTAAAGAAAAATGTACAAAACAAATGAAGCAGTTTCAAGAATTAATAATACAGCATAAAACTCAGATTGTGGGAATGGAAGAGACACTAAATGACATGGAAGGTAGGCTCACTGAAAAAGAACATCAGCTTGATTTTCTCTCAAAAGAAAAAAAATACTTTTTTTTAGTAAATAAACGAGATGACCTAGAAAATAGGTCAAGGAGAAACAACCTGCACATTTATGGGCTACCACAAAAGACTGAAGGAGACAATATGGTAATTTTTCTCACAACCTGGCTACCAAATGTTTTGAATTTACCCAGGTCTCTTTTCTTATGGAATTGAAAGAGCCCATAGATCACTGGCAGTACCTTCACCTTCTAGTAAAGCAAATAAAAGATTTATTTCTTCTCAGGACAAGGAATTAGTGCTAAACACTGTGTTGTCAAACTTTCCTGTCATATTCAAAGGCAATATAATAAGATTTGACAATGATTACTCATTAGACGTAATTTCTAAAAGAAAGGAATGTCTATCCTTAATAAAATAATTGAAGAAGAGACAATTCAAGGTTCATTCACTATTTCCTGCAAGGCTTAAAATCTTTTTTTTTTCCAGATGGTGTCAAAACTTTTGAAAGTAAATGGCCCAGGGATGATATAAGCCCTCGGGTTAAAGGTGAAGAATTAACTGTTTGAATTTTTCAGCTTCTTAAAGGGAAATGTACCTAAAAACATGTAAAACTGTACTAGTTGAACTATAGTTAAAGTAATAAGAGATTTATTAAGAAGTAATTCAGTAAATTTATAAAAGAGATACTGTATGTTTGATTTTAATTTAGACAGTTAGAAAACTGCTGTAAGTGAATGACATGCAAAAAAGAGAAGGATATGAAGCAGATAGTACTTATACACACTAACACTGTCAGCTTCACCAAGTTCAATTATAGAAATGGAATTTTGTCAAGTTTTTTACAAGTCTGCATTGATTTACTTCTTAATTACTCTAATCTGAAGGAAAAATATTAGATTACCTTTACTAAAACAAGTTTGATTAAAGGGCAACTGTTGAATATTATAAGTAAATACTAAAAGTCAATATAATCTGCACTATTTATCAGTAGTATAGTAGTATGAATATGTTTAAAGTATTCTCTTGGATTTGAACTCAAAGATTGTAAAAATATGTTATATAAAAAGAATATAATAAGATATAGTAAGCTTCATTTTATTAGAGAGAATGGTTAGATAGTTGGGCTAAGAAATGTCTCTTGGGGGGAGTGTTAGAGGGTACACTTGAATAGCTAGTCTATTCAATGTTTCCTCATAGGAGGGTTAGTCTGGTTTTTATCTCAATTTTTAATGTTTTTTTTTTGTTCAATTATTTTTATCAGGTGTGTATGATTTAATTACTGTAAAAGAAAAGAAGTTATTCTCTCTAGTTAAATATGTTTGCTCACTGGTAAAAATATATACATATGACTAGCACTTCAAGTAATAATAATTTTACTAGGAAATGTATTTCCATTAATGTAAATGGTTTGATTAATAGTTGTAAAAGGGGAAGTCTCCTGAAATATTTAACAATGTTTAATGCACAGATTATTTTCCTATAAGAAAAACACCTTATACAAGAGGACATAAATAAATATCAGTACTAATAGCTATATAGTTTTAGTTGGTTCTCATTATAAACAAAGGAGGAGAGGAGTAGCAGTCCTATGAAAAAAAAAATCTAAATGCCAAAAATATTAAATGCATACCATGATAAAACAGGACTGTTCTGCTTAGTAATGTTAATCATAAATGGATAGATTTACACTCTAGTAAACATTTTTAATATTTTAAGGTTTTAAAAAGACAAAATAAAGCATTTTTATTTTCTAATGTTTGATGTATCTTTTAAAGGTTTGCCTTGGATTATGGTGCTTATAATTAAAGAAATGGGTTAAACTTATATTTGTATTTATTCTATTATTTTTTTACTTTATTGTTTATATATTTTTTCACTAGGGTAGGAAGTACATCCACTAAGTATTGTTAGCCTTATAAAGGTGTTAATGGTTTTTAATTAGTTTTTCATGATTGGATAGGAATACTATTTAAAGGTGGATGATGGTGTGAGGGTTGATATCTGATGAAGTCCTATGTTTTGGATAAAAATGCAGTGATTTTATTTAAGCATTAATAAACTCTGATAGCTTGTGCAAGTGACATGCAAAGTTTGTGCTTAATTTTATTTCATTGTAATTAGATTTTATGCTCCTCTAGTTACATATGCCCTACTGTTCTTAAGATTCTGTGAAAAATAGCTGAGTGACATTGCTTAACCACTTTCATAAGGGTCAGTGGTCAAAGACTAAACAAAGTACCACAGCTTTGTTCCTTGTCCTTGGTTCATTTATGAAAAAATGGCAGGATAAATTTAGCAATCTACTTTAAAGTAAATAAAACAGACAGCAGAAAGAAAGTATTTTAAGTTTAAATCAAAATAAGTAATATTGTATATTATATATAAACTGCATAGAAATGTAACCCCATCCCCCCAAAAAAAAGTTTACACTGATACAAAAACATGATCTAATGAAGTTTTGTACCTGCACATGTTCTAATAACACAGATAAATATAAGGGCATTTCATTTTTGCTTTTGCTAATTTATTCTCACTACTGCTGTTTAAAACAGAGAACAAGCTATACTATGTAACATTATGATAATGCGTGTTAAAACTACTTTTTATATATTTTATAACCAGCAATTCAGTATGTGAATGTTTGCAACCCCATGAACAACAAAATATTGTGAGTTTATGAATGATGTAACACACATTTTATTTTTTGGCATTTTGAATATTAGTTGTACATGCCTTCTTTCCCATGATTAAATATTGTACTGTATGTGTCTATAATAAAATTATGGCCATGGTGGTACATCAGTTAGTGTTGTTGCCTCACAGCAAGAGGTTCTCCAGTTTGATTCTCGGCTGTAGCACCTTCTGCGTGGAGTATGCATGTCCTCCCTGTGGTTGAGTGACATTTAAAGACATGCAGGTAGGTGCGTGCGTGAATGGGTGTGCCTCATTTGATGGTTGGGTGTCGGGCTGGCACCTCAGCACCGTAAAAATCCACTGCCAATCATTAGCGGATTCCTCTGTGGTGACCCTTAACCCGGAAAAGCTGAAAGACATTAGTTTTATGTGTTTATAATAAAATTGCTCTCTCTCTCTCTCT
Organism: Protopterus annectens; assembly: GCF_019279795.1. Classification (NCBI taxonomy): domain Eukaryota; kingdom Metazoa; phylum Chordata; order Ceratodontiformes; family Protopteridae; genus Protopterus; species Protopterus annectens. Next base: position 884,961,944 of record NC_056748.1, on the reverse strand, counting down.
CTCTCTCTCTCAAGCAAATTCATCATGCAACAAACAGCCTTTGGTGTTAATGTGTCAACTAATGTTCTAAACAAATTCTTTTTGCCTTGCATTCCCTTTGTAGTAGACCACTTAAACATTTGCCAGTAGAATGTGTACTGCAGCTTTAAAATACCTGAATTTTACACAAAGATTTATTTACTTAATAATTTAATAACTGCCTAAGCGGACTTCTGTTGTAAATCCTCTTCAGCCATGACCACGGCAGCAAAGACTTATTATTTATTTATTTATTTTTTGCAAGGGGATTTGCACACCAATACATGCTCAGCTGCCACTTTGAATTGAGCTATCCTAACTCATGGGGAGTCAGATAACAATAACATTGGTCCACTTCTGCCCCTTAGACCCATCTGATCCTTTAGTGTCCATCACATATTGGGGCATAGCTTAACATTTCCTTTCATTGGACGTTTTATCCCCTTTCCAGGCAGAGAGAGTCTTACAGGAACTTAAGCTTGGATATTCTATGACTGTGGTGAGAGGGGAGCAGCAGACAAAAGAAAGTGATCTTGAAAATCACAAAGGCAATAAGTGTAGATTAGGAAGAAACCCCAAACCCTTGAATAATGATTCACCAACAAACATAACGACACCCTTACTAATGCAACAACAGAAATATTGTGGTACCCTTTATGGGACTAGTACTGAACATGGATTCTGGAGGCAAGGGTGCCAAACCAAATAGCAATCATTAAAGATGAACTTACAAGATGGAGGTAGTGAACCTGGGCATTAAACAATGAAAATTAATTTGGATAGTGACCCAAAACACTGTGGAAGGAGGGGTGAATCTGGACAATAAGTACTGAATGTAAAATTTGTAGGTGAGGGTTACTATGAACTATAATTGATGAGTATGAGTAAAGGAGGTACATATGTACATACATTCAAATAAATATTTCAAGCATGGGCATTAATGTCCTTCTACCTAGCCAATATACCAAAACAGTTGTTCCCATAATGTGTCCATGTTGTTCTTGAAAATATCTAAACTAGTGCTTGCTGTAATATAATTTGGTAGTCTAGTCCATGCATCAGCTGCTCTATCAAAGAACCAGTTGGTACACTTTTCATTCCCACAGAGTCTTCTACATAAGTTTTCTGATGATCCTCTACTACATTTTGATAATCCTAAACATTCCCAGAGATAGTTGTTTCTAAATGTCCTATATACCTGAATAAGGTCTCTTTTTAAATATCTGTATGAGACGCTGTATAGTTTAGATATTTTAGTCTTTCATAATAACTTACATTTTCACATCCATGGATGCCCTTGGTATATCTGTGATGTACTCTTTCCAGTTTAGTCATGTTTTTTTCTTATAAGGTTTCCATATTGTTATTCCATATTCAAGTCTGGGTCTAATGTATCTAACAAACAATGGCTTCATCATTTCTGATTTCCTATAAATAAATCAAAGTAAATCTTCTTGTCTACAAGCTATTGTTTTTTATACAAACATTGAAAACATTAGTAAGAAATGAAATATAAATTCAAATAAAACTTCTCTTATCAGGCATGTGAAGATTGACAGCCCAGCTAACCAGAATTTTGTAAATAATTCTATGTCATTTGTAAATATTAATATGATTTGTATGCTTGTCCTACACATGTAAGAAAATGGTGTTTTTTGCTGAGTTTCAAAAATGTAACCACAGTGCACCCTGCTGGAAAAGAGCAGAAATGTTTATAAACAACATACTTATGTAAATGTATGTGTTGATGGTAAAGGCTGGAATATACAGAGTTAACTTTCAAACTCTTAAGTAAATAAGTAAAGAGTTTTATGATGTGTATAAAGTTAGTTTATCTCAGCTACGAGACAGAATGTCTAGAGCTAGAGTTTCTTTCTATTGTCTTCTAAGACAGAGATAATACATGCAAAGTGTTTTTGTATTGTTCTGTGACTTCCTAGGAGCTGTACGTCTGAGAGATAGGTATTTTTGACAGAGACATGTTCAATTCTGTTGGTATCTGTTTAGCCTGGGAACTAGATGCAAGTGTCAACTAGTGATGTCATCTAGCTAACCCAGCAGTAATGTGTATTATCAATTTAAGAACTATTTCAGAGAGAAAGCCAGTGTATTTTGTATCTTGTTCTGGACCTGTAGACATCCACAGCACTTCTCATCAATATTTGCCTTGCTCTGTAAGTAAGTTATTTAGATACAGTGATTTCTCTTAGAGATAGATAGGAATACAGTAAGATTAGTTTAGATGTTTTCTGTATTTATGTGAGACTGTCCTGCAATGCTGTTTTAAAGTATTTCCTGTGATTCTGAACTTTGCTGTCACTGTGTTGAGTTAATGAGTATTGTCTTGTGCTTTTATTATTTATTATTAAATATATTTAAACCTTTTAATTGTGGCTGGTTTGCTTACAGATATTTAAGCTCTGAGAGTACTTGCATGTATTTGGTGATACTGCACAGGCCACTCTACGATAGCCTTACAAGTTCTGGTCACACTTACCATTTGGATAACAGTAACACTGCACAGGAGGATTTGACAAGTTGTCCTAATTGCCTGTTGAGGCTGAGGATGGCGCTTTTCCATTGTTGGGGCCTTGCCTTTCTTTTCTTGGACAGCAACTTTTTGCATTTATTGTAAATTTTATTGATGCCGGATTTCCACCCTGCTAGCTTGATTTTATTTGGGGCTCTGGCTTTGATTCTTTGTGGTACAGCCGAGTTTATACACTTATTTGATTGTACTGGGTTTTTAGTTTAAGCTTCAGCGTAGTTACCACTTCCAACTTGAGGTGGGGCTTGGTATGCATTTACACCTTCATCTGTGAGGTTATAGTTTGCCTTGGTGAAGTTTTTTTAGTCTGATTTCACTCTTTGTGAGTTCTGGTGTTAGTGCCAGCTCAAAGGTGACTGATTTGTGGTCAGTTTCAACTAATGAGGGCCCGACAGTTGCAGCAGTGCATCTGTTTAACATGTTGGTGAGGACCAGCTCCAGAATGTTTGTTCCTGTTGTTGGGGTATGGACAATTTGTTCCAGGGCATTTGAATTAACAAAGTCAAGGAACTTTTGTGCTAGCATGTTAGGGCTAGAGTAGGTTTCCCAGTTGATGGTGGGATAATTGACATCCCAAATAACCAGTGTGTTCACTAGAATTTGGATTGTCTCCAGTTTGGTCAAGAAGGCTTTGTGGGTGTTGTGATTCATGGAGGGAGATCTATAACTGGATATGAGTTGCATGGGGTCTTACCCACTGTAGCCTGGACCTGGAGAAACTCCATGGAGTTGTCCAGTTTAATTAGACGGGAGGTGAATTTATCTCTAATATAGATTGAAACACCACTTTCTTTGGTCTTTACACATTCGTTTTGTGATCTAAAGGTATGGAAGGCATTGTAGACTTGCAAGGCCAGGGAACTCTCTACTGATCATACCCCTTGATACTTTGCACTCAGGGTAGCCACCCCCTTTGGCCCACCATAGCTATGCCTTGGATGCTGAAGTTGTTAAAAGGACACTGCTAATGTCTCCTAGACTAAGGTGTAAGAAGTGTCAGCTATTATTTCAAACAGTAACATCTCCATCTTTATCCTGCATGCCTGTACCCAGTAAACATATCTCTAAGAGCCACAAGGGTGTAGAGTCTAAGACCTTAAGACCTACTGAGACTGTCTCCACCTATGGTGATGTTTTAGTAATAGGTGACTCAATTGATAGGCATATCAACACCACTCTTACCAGCCTGTGTAATGGTCTTTTTGGACTAAAGGTCTGGGATTTAACAAAGCCTCTGGGATCCCTTCATCCTGGAAAATGTGATTATGGCCTGATAGTGATTCATGTGACAGTGAATGGCCTTAGGCATTCTACCCAGATGGACATGCAGAAGGATATGATTGATCTTGCTATGCATGTGTCTGAGGCAGGAAAGATTCTGGTCTTGAGGGATATTTTGCCATACTTCCACAGTGGTGCAGCGGTAGCTTTGTTGCCTCACAGCAAGAGGTTCTCCTGTTCGATTCTCGGCTGGAGTGCCTTCTGTGTGGAGTCTGCATGTTCTCCCCACGGTTGGGTGGCCATTCGAAAGACATGCATAAATGGGTGTGCCTTTGTTGAAGGTTGAACGTCGAGTTGGCACCTCGGCGTTCATGAAAATCTACTGCCAATTATTAGCAGACCGGAGTTCTGCTGTGGCGACCCCCAACCGGGAAAAGCCGAAAGACAACAACACTCAGAATGAGGCCAAAATTCAAACACAATTGGCTTTAACAATTGGCTATACTGCTGCTACTCTTCTAGGAGGATCCAGTATGTGCCAGCTTTAGAAGACATGATAAGTCTTCCTACTTTGCCAGGGATGGTCTGCATTTCTCTCTTCCCATTGCATTCACATTCTGGATAAAGCCACTGCTGCCCCTTAGTGATTTCTTTTTTGAATCACAGTCCGTCTGCTGGACATTACAACCAAGTAAAGTCTAATTCAGAATATATTCAGATAACTCTATTTAATGGCAAGAGTCTTAAACAAAAAAAAAGGCCTGAACCTGAGGACATTAGGCCATTTGAACATATTCATACATGTTTAGCTACAGAGACATAGTTTCAAGGAGGGTTCCCTCTAGTTCTGAGCTTAGTTCCTATCATGTCTTCAGACCTACTGCCTGTTGTAGTGAGAGTATTTGTCAAGGATGTCATCACCAGTTCAATACAAAATGGCAAACACAGGACGTCTTCAAAACCAGAAAGTAAATTTTAATACGGTGATACAATAAAATGTACAAACGAATAAAGTTAACTCGGGTCTATATTAGAACACCGAACGTTCAAAATTTCGAGTGTCCTAATATCGAACCCTATGAATCGAAAATGTAAAACATCGAACATACAGAACAGCGAATTTTTTCCTAGGGGAAAAAATTTGCTGTTCCAAAACACATACACACAACACAAGCACACCAAACAAACAGCAATCCACACACATACACCTAAACTCTTACACCTAACTCTACACTAAACTATACATACACCACTATCCACTTACCTTAACCCAAACCCTAAGGTCCGTCACTATCGCACAGTCACCTCACCTGCGCCCTAGCCCTAACTCACCTACCCCGCCCTAACCCTCACGTCCACACAATCACACACTTACCTGAATGCGACCCATAACTTTCCACCACAGCACTGAAAATACCGAAGCAACAGAAACGGACAACCAAATTCTTTCCCTAGGAAAAAATTCGGTTTTCTGTTTCTTTGATATTTTCAGCTTTCACTGAAAATGGGTCGATATTAGAACACTCGAAATTTTGAATGTTCGGTATTCTTATATAGACCCAGTTAACTCATAAAATACCATAAGTGCTTTTGTTCCGTCATTATTCTATAAGGACTTTATCAGATGAAAATGAAATGCACCATAGGATATTGAAATACCCACTGTCCAATAATTTTATAAGTTTATCTATGACTGGATACACAGCCCTTCTAACAGAGCCAATAAAAACAATGTAAAATGACACACCTGCCACTGTGGTAAGCAGATAAAACCAGACAAATAGTTTAACTCATGTTATGAGCACAAATCAAACCAACACAAGCAGCAAGTTAAAAAATAAAAATATTTACACTCATCTTTGTAATGCCTTAAGTTTCAAGAGGCATTTAATAGACTCTGCCTCATTTAAATGAGCATTTAATCTAACTTGCCAGCTAAGCTCTGCTTTTTCCAAGAGAAGAGGCCACGCCCCTCCTCGCTCAGGTATAGATAATGTCTCCAAGACTATAAAATTAAAAGAATGACCTTGATTTTGTAAAATATGTCTAATAAGAGCATTCGTATCTTTCTTTAATTTTATATCACTAAAGTGCTCTGCCATTCTACTCTTTAATTTGCGTTCGTTTTTGCCAACATAGAAACATGGGCAAGCCGAACAAATAGCACAATAAACCACTTTTGAACTTTTGATGTATTGCAGTTAGGTTTACCATAAACTTTGATATAATAGTTGTTAACCACTATATCACTCGTGTCAATCACATATCTACAAAAGGAGCAAGCCCCACATTTGGCCATACACCCTGTTCTTTTGGGACATGGCATCTTTCAAAAATGTCTTAAAATTTAAACCCCTTTTATAAATGAATGAAGGTTGATTCCCTAGTACCTTACAGATGTCATGTTTGCTTCTAATAATTGCCCAATTCTTAAACAAGATATTCCTGACACTATTACTATTTGTGCCAAAAACAGAAATAAATGCATTTGCAAAATTACATTCGTTATTGTTTCTGTACATAAAGATTGTGTCCCATGTATATGCGGGATTATTTATGTTAAACCGGCCAGTTGCTTCCAAATTGTTAACACCATTCACTAGTATTTTTTCACCCAATATTGGATTAAAATGGCCAGAGGAATGTTTTGATCTCACCTCTTGACTTAGGTCCTCGATCAAACCATACTGATAACCCCTCTTAAGGAACATTTGTGATAGCAGCTCATATTACTCCAAGAATGCATTCCATGCTGTACACATGCGGGCTGCTCTCACAAACTGTCCTTTAACAACAGTTCTTTTTTGGGAGTAGGGGTGGTTACTAAATCTAAAAAATCTAAAAAAGCATTTAAATATGTAGTTTTACAGAATACCTGAGAAGTTTTACAGAATACCTGAGAAGTGAATCTATTGTTTAAATTATCCTTCTTAATAAGTACATCCAAATAGGAGATTTCATTATAACCTATCGAATGAGTAAATTTCAAAAAAATTGTGGTGTTATTTATAAACTCTAAGAAGTTACCTATTAAGTCAGTACGCCCCTTCCAAAAGACAAAAATATCATCCAAAAAGCGGATTTATAGCCTACAATGGGAAAAGTAATCTGATGTAAAAAAGAATTGTCTTCCCCATTCCAGCATAATGATGTTCGCATACAATCCCCCCCAAGCTGACCCCATGGCCACACCTTCGTGTTGATGACAGTATTCATTATTAAAGATGATAAAATTGTATCTTAGAACTATGTCCAATAATTGTTCATATGTATTAGTCAGATCCTGCGTAAAACCCTTAGATGTCAAATAATCACAGAACCATTCTACACCTGTGTCGTGCGGTATAATACTATACAAATCTTTTACATCTATAGTGATAAATACATACTCATTCTCAAAGTTAACCACATCCAACCTCTTCAAAAAGTCCCAAGAAGTCCCAAGAGTCAATACATATATGTTGTTCATTGTCAATTAAATTCTTCAATTTTAAATCAAGGATTTTTGCCATAGGGTGAGTGATGGACTCTCTCACGTTTACAATAGGGTGCATAGGAGGTTGATTATGATCCTTATGATTTTTGGGCACTCCAAACATGGTTGGAGTCACCGGATACAAAACATTTAAGTAGTTATATTCTTCTACTGATATCATCCCGTCAATGAACAAGTCCTGTAAAAAACCTCTGATTCTTGAAAGTGTTTGATTAAGTTCATTCAATGAACTACATTCTTATGTCATACTTTCTAATATTCCCCTCATTTTAGCTATATAATCTGTATTGTCCATTATAACTAAACCTCCCCTTTATCTGGCTTCATAAGCCTAAGCCCTGGAGAGGTTTTTATAAGCTCAAAGTTCAATATTTCTTCCTCTGATAAATTATTTTTATATTTATATGCCAACTGTCTACACAGTTCCCTGAAGTCAAGTTCACACATTCGTTCAAAAACCTCCAAAGAGGGGTGCAATAGGGAGATTGTAGGTACTAGCTTTCCTAAATGGCCTTGTTGTTCTGTTTTCATCCTGAAATATCAACCTTAGATTAGGTTTATGCACAAACTGCTTTAAGTCAAGAAATAACTATACTATGTCAGTTTTTTTACAGGGAACAAAAGTCGTACCTTTTGCAAGGAAATAACACATATTAGTATCAACAACAATAGATGAAAAATTGTACACTTTAAAGTCTCTACTTGTATTTAGTACAATACGTACTGGTGGTAAATGGTAGGTGGGAGTCCAGTTGTCTTGCTGTAATAAAGAACTCAGTTCCTCCCCTCCAATAACCTCTGTTGTTGTAAAATTGTCCTCTCGGTTGTTGGTGTCCCATCGGTGGGTTGCCCCAGTTCGGATACCTCTGCTGTTGGTTCTTCAGGTGTTTGGACCACCTGAGAGGGGGGTATTCCACTGGATCTGAAAAATATTCATCCTCATCTACCTCAATTTCAGTGGAATTATTTCTATGCCAGTTCGTTCTGATATTGGGGGTGGCCACCGGATTCAACCACACTTGAGAACGTGGGGGTGAGGGATAAGCATTATTGTTGCTATAGTCTTGCTCATCCCCGGATAACTTCTTTATTTTCACAATTTTAATTGCTTGCATCTGGTCCTGAATTGAATGAAGAATTCTAATATACTCATACTGGTTAGCAGCAAACATACTGTCACGAGTAATAGATTCTTCAAGTTTCAGGGTGTCTCTTGTAAGTAATTCGATAATCTCATTGTTTTTATAACAAATTTAAGATATTCAAACCCATGTCTGTCAAACATTTGAAGTAGCTCTCAATTAAATACTGAACTTGGTACCAGTCCCATAGGAAACTGCCATAGGCGTAGGCCCTTGGGTACTAATTTTCTTCTCAGGCATTCACGGAAATACTCTGTGTCCATTTGCAGTTTTTTAATTTTCAACAAATTCCAATCCAAATCTGCTAACTTTTTGGTTAGACTGTTCTTTGATTCAGAAACATTATTGTTGAACACTGAGTTAGATTTAATCCAATCTGACAAAGATGGACTTAGTTCGGGCTATTAACAGCCATGTTAATGGTTTGCCATTTTTGGAGGAATGCGAGGTACTATCACAAATGTTCCTTAAGAGGGGTTATCCATATGGTTTAATTGAGGACCTTAGTCAAGAGGTGAAATCAAAACGTTCCTCTGGCCATTTTAATCCAATATTGGGTGAAAAAATACTAGTGAACAGTGTTAACAATTTGGAAGTAAGTGGCCGGTTTAACATAAATAATCCAGCATATACATGGGACATGAGCTTTATGTACAGAAACAATAATGAATGTAATTTTGCAAATGTATTTATTTCCATTTTTGGCACAGATAGTAATAGTGTCAGGAATATCTTGTTTAAGAATTGGGAAATTATTAAGAGTGAACATGAAATCTGTAAGGTACTAGGGAATCAACCTTCATTCATTTATAAAAGGGGTTTACATTTTAAGAACACTTTTGAAAGAAGCCATGCCCCCAAAAAACAGGGCATATGGCCAAATGTGGGGCTTGCTCCTTTTGTAGATATGTGATTGACATGAGTGATATAGTGGTTAACGACTATTACATCAAAGTTTATGGTAAACCTAACTGCAATACATCAAAAGTGGTTTATTGTGCTATTTGTTCGGCTTGCCCATGTTTCTATGTTGGCAAAACCAAATGCAAATTAAAGAGTAGAATGGCAGAGCACTTTAGTGATATAAGATTAAAGAAATATATGAATGCTCTTACTAGACATGTTTTACAAAATCAAGGTCATTCTTTTAATTTTATAGTCTTGGAGACATTATCTGTACCTGAGTGAGGAGAGGAGTGGTCTCTTCTCTTGGAAAAAGGAGAACTTAGCTAGAAAGTTAGATTAAATGCTAATTTTTGGCTGGGATTAAATGAGGCAGAGTCTATTAAATGCCTCTTGAAACTTAAGGCATTACAAAGATGAGTGTAATTATTTTTATCTTTTAACTTGCAGCTTGTGTTGGTTTGATTTATGCCCATAACATGAGTGAAATTATTTGTCTGGTTTTATCTGCTTGCTACAGTGGCAGGTCTGTCATTTTACACTTTTATTGGTTCTATTAGAGGGGGTGTGTATCCACTCATAGCTAAATTTGTAAAATTATTGGACAGTGGGTATTTAAATATCCTATAGTGCATTTCATATTCATCTGATGAAGTTCCTTATGGTATAATGATGGAATGAAAGCACTTATCATATTTTATGAGTTAACTTTATTCGTTTGTACGTTTTATTGTATCACCATATTAAAATCTACTTTCTGGTTTTGAAGATGTCCTGTGTTTGCCGTTTTGTAATGAACTGGTCTTGGATATTGATTTTCGACAAGGTCATCGCCTCATGAGTGATTCCTCAGGAGCCTAATTGTAAAAACTAGATGTTCATATTACCCAAAAAGATTAATTATCACTGCATGATCAGCCATAGAACACTTTATATGTCTCCTTTTGACCATAATATTTTAATGTCTTTGATGAATTCCTCATTAACCCTACACCTTTCTGCAAGGGAACTTTAGCAAACTGCCTGACCTATGCTGCCAAATACTATTGTCCCAAGATTTCTTGACAATAGAACTGTTAACTTCCTTTTACAAAGAGTTAAACATCCTACTAATGGTCCAAATATTCCCAAGCTTGTCTTCATAAAAATGGCTACTTTTTGCTTGCCTCCATAGGCATCATCTTCCCTCATTAAATCAAACTATGAGTCAGTGCCATTTCCCTTTAAAATTACTGGTACTTTGCATACAAATCCTCTGTATATAAGGATTTCTTAAAAGTAAACTTTATTTCATTACTTTAAGAACTAAATAAATTCTACTGTAATCTTCATGAAATGAATCCTATTGGCAAAGCCACCATCCTGTGGTGAAATACTCACATGAATAAACCATATAACAAGAAAGAAATAATGACAGTAAGGGGTATCATTTTACCCACATAGACAAACTAGATAACAGTTTAAATATACCATTAGGAAGCCCACCTTAAGAACACACATAAGCAAACCAACTAAGAGTTTAAGGATACCATTAGGAAGCACAAATAGCCACTAAAGCCAAAAATAACTAAACTGTTTCTTTAACTATGTTAGGAAACAAAGAATTAATACCAAGCAATATTTAAAGCTAGTTACCCTAACACTGCCTTCTCTGCCCAAATGAAATAGCTAATATACTTGCTGTTTCTGATCTCTGGAGTGAATACAAATGAAATCCAAGGCATCCTTTGAAATCTACAGAAAAAATAATTATTTTTATACAGTGCACTGCACTTTTAAACTGTGTATTACTGAATTGCTAAGACAAAAAGAAAAAAAAGTGCAACAAACCAAGTTTGAGTCCAGGTACAACCAAAGGAATAACACGAACAAATGGGAACATTCAAACTTTTAATAAAACAAGGCAAAGCTTTTGGGTTTCCCCTTCTTCAGTCCATTTTCAACTGACACAATTAAATAGCTAAAACTAACAAACATGTGACACAGCCAACCAATCAAGTTCACACAATATAACCAAACATTTAAAATGAATTAATGCATCTAGTTAGTAAAAAATTAATATAGCATCATTTGTTCCTTATGCAATACTGGTTTCAAACTTATAGCATTGTTCAAACTAGGAAATACATCTGCATTTATTCTTAAAATCCATGCTAGTTCTATGTTTTCTAATTTATTATTTTATCACTACCTCTGCTATTTTTTGTAGTATTTTAACAACCCTAAACTTAAAATAATGGTTTATACCTTGTTCTAATACATGTTTAGCTAGAGCATTATTTTCTACACTTCTCTTTATCTCTGATTTATGTTCTATAATACGGTCTTTCAACCTTCTATTACTTTTTCCTATATAAAAACATGAACATTGAGTGCAGGTGGCTAAATATATTATTTGAGTGGCATTGCAACAAGCATAGCGATCAAATATATATTTTATTTTACTTACAGGATGAAGAAAGTTTATACCACTTAAAATATCCATACAACAGCTACAATTTAAACAGGGGTATGTGCCCTTCCTCAAATTAGCCTCATTTCTACCCTCATATAAATCTTTCTAACATAATCTTCTCTTAAGATTCTTTTCGTTCCTATATGCAAACATAGATCGTTCACTAATTATCTGTTTTATCTCTGGCATAGTTAACAGAATATTCCAGATTTTTCTAATTTATTTTCTACATCTTTAGTTCTATTATTAAATGTCAACACATATCTTAACTTATTTTCTTGTCTTCCTATTGTATTCAAAACTGGTACATTCTCTCCCTTAGAACTGAAAACTGGGGCCATATTAACTTGCCTATTATCTAAAACTACATCCATAATTTTATAAACCATATCTGTCTGATATCCCCGATCAATAAATTCCATTGCTATTTCTTCCATCTGTTCTTTGTTCTTTACATCATCAGTGTTCAACCTATTTACTCTTATAAACTGACTTTTTACAATGCCCCTAAATACATGTGGGGCATGCATTACTATTCTTTTGTGTGTATCTAGTTTTTGAACTGGTTTGTTGTATACACAGGTTTCTATACCCTTCCCTCTGTTTTCTAGCCTTATATCCAAATAGTTAATCACTGTTATTGAATACTCCATTTTAAACCTTAGGAATTCAGTACTACTCTCTAGATATTCAACAAATTGTTTCAAACTACTTTCATCACCTTTCCAAATCAATTAGCAGTCATCCACAAATCTCTTTTAAAATAAAAGCTTACTGTTAACATAACTATCATCCTTGTAAATATATTTTTCTCCCATTGGTTAAGCACTAAATTGGCATAGGTGTTAGAATGGAAGTACCCATGGCAACACCTGATACCTGTAAATAAGGTTTTTCATTAAACAGAAAGATATTATTACTTAAAATAATATCAGTCAACATGCAGATACTCTCTGTTTTCTTATGTGTCATATTAGTCTCCATATTTAGAAATTCCCTTATCATATTAATGCCTTACTGGTTACGGATGACTGTAAATAAAAAGTTTATATCTAAACATACAAAAAGGAAGTCATTAAAGTCGCTTTTACAATACCATTGATACATTTGCAAGAAATCAGCCGAATCTTTTATATAGCTCTTACACATCGGCAAATATTCACACAATATTTGTTGCACATACATTGACAATGGCTCTGTTATCCATCCCCTCCCTGAAACTATAGTTCTCAAAGGAGGAAATGTCAAATATTTATGCATTTTAGGAAGGCCGCAGATGCAGACTGCGGTGGTGGTGCTGCAGTAGCGTTGTTGCCTCACAGTAAGACATTGTCCTGTTCGATTCTCAGCTAAAGTGTCTTCTGTGTGGAGACATGCGTGAATGGGCGTACCTTAGTTGAAGGTTGTGCGCTAGGGCTGGCAACTTGGCACGTAAAAATCTACTGCCAATCATTAGTGGACCGGAGTTCCACTGTGGTGACCCCTAACCGGGAAAAGCCAAAAGACACAACAACAACAGGAAGGCTGTAGATGCATAGTATAACAGGACAGGGCACTGTAAAGAAATTCAATAATTCAAATGAAATAGCATCCTGTAACTGGATATCATATATCAACATGTTCACAGTAGAAATACATTTTTTTTTACATAACTATATTCAACTTCTTTGGATGTCCCTTCATCCATTAAAATGTCATGCATAAATTGTACATAATGATTCTTATCAAACAGAATGACTGTGCCCCCTTATCTGCCTGTTTTATAATTAGATCTTTTGCATTTTCCAATTTCCTTGGGGCTAAATTCTCATTATATGGCATATTATAAAGCCTCTGTGGTTTTCTATTTTCATACAGGTATCTAAGTTCAGTTTTGCACAATTCATAAAATGCTGTTACATCAGGAGAATTATATGGAATGAATGTACTACTTCTCTTACATCATTTTCTATGATCCGCAATAGAGTCTTTAAACACCATTTTTAGGTTTAAATTTCTAGTGAATAGCATGAAATCTATCAATGCTTGTGAAATATCATCACTTCCACTGGGTATAAACTGTAGCCCTTTATCAAAAACCTTCATATCCTCTTCTGTTAACATATTAACTGGAGAGGTTAACAGTATTAGTTTTTACAGCACCTATTTTGGACGTGCTGCTTTGTTTTGGACCTGGGGGCTGTCGTTTTTCCATTTTAGCGATTGCGAATGCTGCTCCGCAAAGTGGCAGCAACTGAACTTAAAATTAAGTGCTGACTACATGAAATTAATGAACAATTTCTTCCAGGATATTGAGCCAACTTTAATGGAAGAAATTGTGTGTTTAGAAAACTCCATTACTAATAATGCTGCATTCATTGTAATGCTTCCTGTGTACCAACAAATGATTAACAGATTCTTTGGAACCTGTAAAGAAGCAAAAATTGATCAGAGACCTAAATGATTTTAGATCTGTCCATATTTTTTCATGGCCTAAAAATCAGACAAACAAAATTAACAATAATAAAATAAGTGTTCTAAATCAACTAGATACCTTTGATGAAGAGGGAGTGGTTGAGATGGAAATAACCAATGGCGAAAGAGCAATTGAGAGGGTAGATGAACCACTAATGTTGGAATCGAGGGCATCTACCAGTGAGGACTTGATCAATCAGATCCAGCAACAGAAGAACCAGAAGCCATCAAATTTAAAATGTTCCAGTGCGAGTAGCGTGAATACAACTGATAAGAATGATAGGGGAAGTGGCATGGTGAATTTGAACATGAAAATGAAGGAGGATTTTACCAAACATTTCAAGCTGGTAACAGTGAAGTTACCAGAGAAAATCAAGGTAAACTCAAGGTCAGCATCCAGAGGGAGACCGGAGGAGCGTTCACAATTGCTGATACAGAAAAATGACAGTCCCCAGGTCCAAAACAAAGCAGCACATCCAAAATAGGAACTGTAAAAATTAATATTGTTAACCTCTCCAGGTATATGTTAACAAAATAGGATATGAAGGTTTTTGACAAAGGGCTACAGTTTATACCTAGTGGAAGTGATGATATTTCACAAGCATTGATAGATTTGATGGTACTCACTAGAAATTTAAGTCTAAAAATGGTGTTTAAAGACTCAATTGTGGATGATAGAAAACAATGTAAGAGAAGTAATACACTCATTCCGTACAGTGCTCCTCTTGTAACAGCATTTTATGAATTGTACAAAACTGAACTTAGATACCTGTATGAAAATAGAAAACCACAGAGGTTTTATAATATGTCATATAACAAGAATTTAGCCCTGAGGAAATTGGAAAATGCAAAAGATCTAATTATAAAACAGCCAGATAAAGGGGACACAGTCATTTTGTTTGACAAGAATCATTATGTACAACTTATGCATGACTTTTCAATGGATGAAGGGACTTTCAGAGAAGCTGAATATAGTTATGTAAATAAATTAATTTCTACTACGAACATGTTGATATACGATATGCAGTTACAGGATGATATTTCATTGGAATTATTTAATTTCTTTACAGTGCCCTGTACTGTTACACCGTGCATCTACATCCTTCCTAAAATGCATAAATCTTTGACATCTCCTCCCCTGAGACATATAGTATCAGGTTTATATTACATTATCGAAAAGCCATTATATTGAATGGCTTTTCAACGAGCTGTAAAAGTCGAACTCTTATAATAGCGAAAACCCGAATGAGCAAATTCTTTCCCTGGGAAAGAAATCGCTAGGCCTACCACACACTACACACTACTTTAAACATAACAAAATGGGGGGCTTCACCACCCAAACTTCTTCTTACTAAATATACCAACTCTGAGATTGCACTACAGTGAGGAAAAGGGCAAACTCACAAGGATGGCCAAGTGGTTTCTTTCCCAGGGAAAGAATTCACTCATTCGGGTGTTTGCTATTACAAGAGTTCTACTTTTATGGGTCAATGAAAAGCCACTCAATATAACAGCTTTTCAATAATGTAATATAGATCCATAGTCTCAGGGAGGGGATGGATAACAGAGCCGTTGTCAATGTATGTGAAACAAATATTGTGTGAATATTTGCCAAAGTGTAAGAGCTATATAAAAGATTTGGCTGATTTCTTGCAAAAGTTGTAACAATGGTATTGTAAAAGCAACTTTAATGACTTCCTTTTTGTATGTTTAGATATAAACTCTTTATTTACAGTCATCGGTAACCAGTATGGCATTAATATGATAAGGGAATTTCTAAATATGGAGACTAATATGACACATAAGAAAACTGAGGATATCTGTATGTTGATTGATATTATTTTAAGCAATACTATCTTTCTGTTTAATGTTGTGTCTTTCGGCTTTTCCCGGTTAGGGGTCACCACAGCGGAACTCCGGTCCGCTAATGGTTGGCAGTAGATTTTTATGTGTTGAGTTGCCAGCCCTGACGCACAACCTTCAACGAAGGTACGCCAATTCATGCATGTCTCCACACAGAAGACGCTCTAGCTGAGAATTGAACAGGATAATGTCTTACTGTGAGGCGATAATGCTACCCCAGCACCACCACCGCATCTTATCTTTCTGTTTAATGAAAAACCTTATTTGCAGGTATCAGATGTTGCCATGGGGGGGGGTGTGGCCAAGGATGAACACAGGATAGCAGCAGATTTCTTCAGCTCCACCAATTTCATTACACTGACAGGAATTAATTACTTAAAAAATTAATTTTTGAAGTAATTTTCTTTCTAAATATATTTGTTTTATATAGTTCTTGAACTATATCTAAAAAAGAAAGGAAATTTTAACAATATTCCGGTCAGAAATCACATTGGAAATTTTCCTGTCAGTTTATCAGTCTGAAATGAGTTCCAGTAAGACAAATTCTCAAGACTCCAGCATCAAGAAAGAACTTCAGTCTCTGATAGCTATAGTCCAGCAACTTACTGCTAAGATGGATAAAATGGATACTAAAATTGATACCTTCATAGAAAAAACTACAAAACAAATAGACTTGTTACATATAGACCTGCAACAACAGAAGATCCAGATGACAGGCATAGAAGAAGCTGTGAATGACATGGAAAATAGAATCCAAGAAGAGGAAATCAACATTGAGTTTCTGCTGAAACAAAATACACATTTACAAACAAAGCTGGATGACTTGGAAAATAGATCTAGGCGCAATAACATTAGGATCTTTGGACTGCCAGAAAATATTGAAGGTAACAATATTACTTCTTTTTTAACAACATGGCTCCCTAAAACTTTAGACTTACCAGAAGCATTCTCTTTTGGTATCGAAAGAGCACATAGATCTATAGCTAATACTAACTCTAACAAAAACTATCCTAGATCAGTTATAGTTAGATTTCTATCATCTTTTGATAACGAGATGGTTCTTAAATCTGCTTGGGCTAAAGCTCCTGTTAAGTTTAATGAGACAACTGTGCGTTTTGACAATGGCTATTCTCCCTTGGTAATAGCTAAAAGAAAATTTTTTCTGCCACTAATAAGGGAGCTTAAAAAAGCACAGTTTAAAACATACCTTCTGTTTCCTGCCAAGCTAAAAATCTTCCTTCCTGATGGTCCTAAAATTTTTGATGACTTAGACTCTGCTTTACTGTTTATCAAAAAAAATAAGATTTTGGATAAAATAGAGGAAATGGAATGGGCTAGTCCTTCATTAAAGAGACTGGCAACTGAAACTTTGTGGAAAACTTCTGAGAAGAAGAGACTAAAGAACAAATGATTTGTTCTATGTTTTTTCTTTTTTTTCTCATCATTTTACTTCATTATTAATCTTTTTAAATATAGTTCCTGCATTTCCAGAAAGCCACAAATGTTCTGAAAAAGATTTAATCAAAGTTATTCTCTGTGTGCAAAGAAATGTTTTGTTTCATAACCAGTCAAAATATCTGAGGAACTAATAACAAGCTATTATTCAATTTGTTTCTCTTTCTGAAAAAGAGAAGTAAGGTCAGTAATTTGATAATTTTTTTTTCTTTTTTTTCTCCTTTTCTTCTCTTCTTTGTTTAAACAATGACATTCTATTTAGATTATGTAGTGGGTAAAGGGTGGGGGAGGGCAGGGAGAGAAGAGTAATGAAAATATGATAAATAGAATAATAACATATTTATTCCTTGTAAAAGTTTATATGTTCTTCAAATGCTATTCCTAATTATACTTTCTTGATTATACTGCTTATGCTTGTTTGTAAATAATATGTCATGCTTTAACTAATAATAATTAGAACTAAATAATAGTAAATAATATGTTTTATTTTTAACTCTATTAATATAAACAGTAAGTAATATTCCATTGTATATACTTCTTATAGCTTTCTCTTACATTTTTTTTATTTCTGCCTTACACTCTTTTATTTTCTACTCTTTTTCTTTTCTTTATTCTTTCTCTTTATTTTTTTTCTCATATTAATATATAGAAATGCTTTTGATCATATAGACACAGTAAATAATACGATTTGCATAAAAATTGAGTTGGGACAATAATATTGAGTTTTATTACCTATTAATAACTTTGGGCTTAATTTCACTTACATAGAGGCTGTAATAACCTGTAAAATACATCGCGAAGGTTTTGTCATGTTTAGATGCATTTACACTGCTAAATGAATGTTTGTCACTAGTTTTTAACAAGTTTCCCGCCAAAATGTTAAGGGAGACAATCTGGGATGTGGGCTACTTCATGAACAGTGTCCTCATGCTGTTTCAAAAGCTTCAACTCTCAGAATTCTCACAGAGAAGCTGAAAGCAGTCAATCTGACCTTTGACCCAGATATCACACTGACACATCACAGATTCAGGAAGAACACTCTATCAGGAAGTAGAACTGATGCAAATACGACTATGTGAAGGAAAATGAACTCTTTGACATTTAAATGTGAGTTATTTTATATAATTACTTAAATATCTATGTTATAATTCATAAAATATGTCAGTTATAATGATTTTAAATGATGCAGTTTCTTGTAGTAAGTAAATGTCTTATTTTAGAAGGCATAGAAAATGAAACATTTATTCAAGTGTTTTTGAAAATCTACTTGACTGCAGCGTACTAATCTGTGTTCAAAACTTATATTCCAAACATATACATTACTTTAACTCATTTAATTCATCTGATTGACAAGCATAAATAACTTTATAACTCTATTCTGGAAGAAATTGTCTTGTGATATATTTTAAAGCAGTAGTATAGACATACAAAATACAGATGTTTTTTTTTACAATAATGCAAGTGTTTCTGAGAATTTGCATAACTATGCAGTATGATTTATAACAACTTCTATAAATATAATATTTTATTCTATTGACAATAATGAGTATGAGTAAAATGCTCATATACAAGCAATTCAAGTTTTTTTTCTGGAAACTATTGACTGCAGTTACATGACAGAAAATAGATGCATCTTAATATATGTAATGTCTGAACCATATTAGCCAAAGTTTTTGATTTAAATGAATGTTAGAACTTATTTTTACATACTTTGAATAAATTAATATGTAAATATGCCCTTCCTTTTTTTTTTTTCTCTCTTTCTTTCACGTCTTTTATTTCTCTCTCTCCTCTTGGTTCCTAATATCAAGTTTATTTGAATGCTATTTGAATACAAGTGTATTATATTACATAGATGTATATAGTAGTATGAATAGTTTTTTTAAAAAAGTTTATTTTAGTTTATATGATGCTGTTTTATCAAATGTGTAGTCTTGTCTTGCTAGATAATTGAATTGAAAGCTGTTAATTTAAGTTAAATATAACCAGTATTAAATTGATAAGGTGGTAGCTGAGGTACTGCTGCTTAGGGTAGGGGGTTAACTTGAGTGGTAAATACTACTCTAAGTTGGAGTTTTTAACTCCAGGCTGGATGCAAGGTTTAATCCTTACATTATTTTCACTTGTTCATTGTTATATGTATATAGTTTTGACATCCACAATATATTTTGTACACTCATTGTCACTACAAACAAAATTGAATCCTATACAAAATCCCATAAGAGATTCAATAAATACAGCTATATTTAAAGGTACACCTAAAGGAGGACATGTGACATTACTTATGTTGTTATTTGTTATTTGTTATTTTGATCATAAGATTCTTAAGTTTTAAAAATGCCAAATGACATCTTTAAAAGGAATTTCTTTAAACATTAATGGATTGAATAATCCGTGTAAAAGGGCAAGCCTAATAAGATACATTAATTTACATACGGCCAACTTAGTCTTCCTGCAAGAAACCCATCTCTTGAAAAAAGATATTGATAAACTAGCCACAAACAAATATACAGTATTGGTTAGTTCAGAGCACACTCAGAAAAAAAGAGGAGTGGCTATTTTATGGAATAAAAGTATGCCCATTCCTAAAACCATTAAGTCGTATCAGGATGACAAAGGAATGTTTTGTATGGTTACAATACAAATTAATGGGAAGACTTACACTTTAATTAATGTATATTGGATACCTGGAATTGGTATTAATACAGTGAAACATCATCTTGACAAGATCATATCATTCTCTATAGGAGATATTATTTTAACTGGTGACTTTAATTGTATACTACATGAAAGTGATACTACCACTATAGGAAAAGAAGAATTACATCTAATGCAAAACATTTAAATGATTTTGCTAATTCTTATCATTTGAATGATATTAATAATCAGATAGATTCAAAATCATTACCATACACCTTTTTTTCTAACAGATACAAAACTTATTCAAAAATAGATAGGGTCTTTATTTCCAACCAGATGGTAACAGATTTAATTAATTCCAAAATCATTTCATGTCCTATATCTGATCATAATTCAATTGTTTTTGAATTCATGATAAAAAATACTCATAATGTTCAGATCAAAAGGATACCAGCATACTTAACTCAACTAAAAGACTATAAAGAATATATACTTTCAGAAGTACAACATTTTCTAGACATAAATAATACTCCTGAAGTCTCCATTGTCTATGTTTGGGATGCCTTAAAATCATATCTATATGGACAAAGTATAAGATGGTATAATAATAAAAGGAAATCTTGGGATAAGGAATTGTTAGATATTCAAAGTAAATTAGACTCTTATAAACATAATAATAAAGAAAATATTATGGATAAGAAAGTCATTGAAGAAATAAACAAACTAAATGAGAAATACAAAGAAATTTTAACTCATAAAGTTAAAATAACGCTAGAGAAATACAAGTTTTTGTCTTACTCAATAAGCCCCAAATACTTACATAGACTTAAAAATAAAACAAAAAGGTTGAATAAACAAAACCATATCAAAGAAATCTTTTCTCTAAGGAAAAAGAAAAATGTTTCTAGTCTACCAGAAATACTAGATGAATTTAGAAATCACTTTCACAATATTAACAATAATAACATTAACATGGAACCTAAAGATAAAATAAAGGAGTTTATAACCACAAACATGAATAAAAGCTTAATAAACAACAGATTAAACTATTGGACAAAAGTATTTCATATACAGAGGTTATTACACAAATAAATAAGCTTAAATCAAACAAAGCACCGGGTAATGATGGTATTATACCAGAGATATATAAAATCCTTTCTAAAAGTACATATTCATTAATACATAAGGTTTTTATTTTGGCCCAAACTGAGTTAATAACCCCCCCCATCTTGGCAATATACATTTATTTCGCCAATTTTAAAACCTAATAAAGATCCAACTAGATGTACTTCATATCGGCCCATCTCATTACTTAATGTTGATTATAAAATGTTTATGAGTATTTTTGCTGATAGATTGAAGACAATCATTCCCGGCATTATAGATATAGATCAGACAGGCTTCATTGTAAATAGAAATACTTTTGATAATATAAGACGAACTTTAACATTAATTGATTTTGCAAATAGGAAAAAGAAAGATTTAACACTTATTAGTCTTGATATAAGTTCAGCATTTGATTCAGTAAGTTGGGACTATCTGTTTACCTTACTGAAGTGCACAAACTTCTCAGATGCATTTGTAAATCTAATTGAGCATTTATACAAAGGAACATTGGCTTATATTAAGGTAGGAACATATGTTTCACAAAAAATACCCATTCTTAAAGGTACAAAACAAGGATGTCCACTTTCTCCACTATTATTCACTTTAGTAATGGAGCCTTGGGCTAATTTGATCAGAAACAGTACTGACATAGAGGGTTTTGAAATAGATGAAAATACAACATCCAAAATTCAACTTTTTGCAGATGATGTTCTAATTACATCAGCAGGATCTAATTCTTCTATGCAGTCTCTATTTGATAAAATGATGAATTTTAAAAGTATTTCTGGTTTAATATTCAATGAAGAAAAAACTAAAATACTACCTATATATACACGAAAAAATATTCTCATTAGTGATTTTACTAAATATGTACCCAATTCAGGTCAGATAACTTATTTAGGTATAATACTATCTAAAGATATTAAATCTATTATATATAATAGTTATAATACCTGTTTTCTTAATATACAAAATATTTTTAATACCTGGAATAATATGTTTTTTACTATGGAGGAGAGACTTACAATTATTAAAATGATAATATTCCCCAAGATTTTATACTTAATACAATCAATAATACTTCCACCTACAAAAATAATTATCAAGAAACTGAATACACTAATGTTAAATTTCTTATGGGCACCTAATAGACCTAGGATTGCATTAAAGAAACATACTAATAGCTGGTCTCAAGGGGGTATTTCTTTTCCAGACTTTAATTTATATACTATCTCTTCTATTGTAAAAGTTATTACTTTATTAATAGATCAGTCATATGTCGCAAAATGGAAAGATTATTGGGAGCTAATTAGTATGCACTTCATGAAAATCTCCTTAACACATAAAAATATGATTGTAAATAACTCCATGTTATGGTTACTAAAGGAATTTTGTACTTCACCTATTACACCTAAACATATGGTTTGTTACCCATTAAATATTATTATTAGCTACCGTAACTTTATATTCATGCACGCTAAGTATAGGGAATGGAATTTTATTATATTCCCTATAATGTATACTCAGGGTATGCTTTTGTCATCTACTTCTGAAGGAACTCATTTAGCTATAGATAATGATCTAAAGTACTGGTATCAGTTGATATCTGATAATAAAGTTAAAAATCTAGATTTCTTAAAACAAGAATTTGATCTAAGAGAAACTTGCTGGTTAGAGGTTCAGACCTTTAGACAACATCTCATTGATAGAATAGATCTAATGTCTATAACAGTTAAAGAATCTATTCCAACACTGATTGATTACTTGATATTAAATTTACAACATAAAGTTTCTGATAAAGGTAAACTTTCATACATACATAAAATTATCAGACAAGAAACTTTTTACAGTGTAGATACATACTGGAATTATTTCACTTCTATTAATGGGGACCCACCAAATCAACAAGATAAACAATATATATTGAATCTGCCTATAGAACTACATCTTCCATTGTCTGGAGACTTTATACATGGAAATTTTTACATAGATCTTTTTATACACCTTTGATGATGAATAAAATAAATAATAAAGATAATATATGTAAGAGATGTAATGTAGAAATTAATGCTGACTGGGCTCATATGTTTTATGACTGTATAAAATTGAAAGAATACTGGAAGTCAGTTAATGAATTTTTGCAGGCTCTTGTTACAGATAATTTCATTATTTCTAAATCTCTTATATTATTCAACACACCTGTACCTCAAAGTGTTAAAAAGGTTAAGCTTCCCTTGTTATGGTCTATTCTAGCAGTGGCTAGGAAAATAATAACCAGAAACTGGATTTCAGATACACCTCCTTCGTTCAATGAATTTAAAAATGTTATGAATATAGTGTGCCATATGGAAATAAACACAATTAGGTCAAGAACAACTAGAAAAACATCTTATTATATTGTATGGGATAATTTACAAAATTTGTTAAAAAAATCCTAATTTCAATAGCATGGTATTTTAGTTTAATTAATTGATCTGATTGTAGTGGATGTCTTTGTAAATACTTTAGTTGTTTTGTTGAATGTTATAATCATATCTATTTTTAATTACTTGTATAAAATTGTTATGATATTTCTCTTGTATGTTAAAACAATAAACCTGTTTAAAAAAAAAAAAAAGATGTTGCCATGGGTACTTCCATTGCTAACACCTATGCCAATTTAGTGCTTAACCAATGGGAGAAAAATATATTTACAAGGATGATAGTTATGTTAACAGTAAGCTTTTATTTTATAAGAGATTTGTGGATGACTGTTTCTTGATTTGGAACGGTGATTAAAGTAGTTTCAAACAATTTGTTGAATATCTAGAGAGTAGTACTGAATTCCTAAGGTTTAAAATGGAGTATTCAATAACAGTGATTAACTATTCGGCTATAAGACTAGAAAAGAGAGGGAAGGGTATAGAAACCTGTGTATACAACAAACCAGTTCAAAAACTAGATACACACAAAGGAATAGTATGGATGCACCACATGTATTTAGGGGCATTGTAAAACGCAGTTTATAAGAGTAAATAGGTTGGACACTGATGATGTAAGAACAAATAACATATGGGAGAAATAGCAATGGAATTTATTGATCGGTGATATCAGACAGATATGGTTTATAAAATTATGGATTAAGTTTTAGATAATAGGTAAGTTAATATGGCCCCATTTTTTAGTTCTAAGGGAGTGAATGTACCAGTTTTTAATACAATAGGAAGACAAGAAAATAAGTTAAGATATGTGTTGACATTTAATAATAGAACTAAAGATGTAGAAAATAAATTAGAAAAAACTGGAATATTCTGTTAACTATGCCAGAGATAAAACAGATGATTAGTGAACAATCTATGTTTGCATATAGGAACGAAAAAATCTTAAGAGAGGATTATGTTACAAAGATTTATATGAGGGTAAAAATTAAGCTAATTTGAGGAAGGGTACATACCTCTGTTTAAATTGTAGCTGTTGTAGGGATAACTTAAGTGATATAAACTTTGCTCATCCTGTAACTAAAATAAAATATATATTTGACTGCTATGCTTGTTGCAACACCACACAAATAATATATTTAGCCACCTGCACTCAATGTTCATGTTTTATATAGGAAAACGTAATAGAAGGTTGAAAGACCGTATTATAGAACATAAATCAGAGATAAAGAGAAGTGTAGAAAATAATGCTCTGGCTAAACATGTATTAGAACAAGGTATAAACCATTGTTTTAAGTTTAGGGTTGTTAAATACTACAAAAAAATAGTAGAGGTAGTGATGCAAATAATAAGTTAGAAAACATTGAACTAGCATGGATTTTAAGAATAAATGCAGATGTATTTCCTGGTTTGAACAATGCTATAAGTTTGAAATCAGTATCGTACAAGAAACAAATGATGCTATATTGTTTTTTTACTAACTAGATGCATTAATTAATTTTAAATGTTTGGTTATATTGTGTGAAATTGGTTGGCTGTGTCACGTTTGTTAGTTTTTTACTATTTAAATGTGTCAGTTGGAAATGGTTTTATATGCACTGAAGAAGGAGAAACCCAAAAGCTTTGCCTTGTTTTATTAAAAGTTTGAACGTTCCTATTGTTGTGTTATTCCTTTGGTTATTACTGAATTGCTGCCTACTTTTAACTGTTTTTTAGCTGTTTTGCTGTTTCACTGTTTCAACTGTTTGCTGTTTGAGACTGTTTTTCCTGTACTTTGTATATTCTAGTACTTGTGTATTTTATAGCACAGTCAAGATTCAGCTTTGCTGAATCTAGACTATTTGGCATTATCTGAACAATAAAACCAATCTTACATTAAGAGGGCCCCTTGCATCTTGATAGCAGAATAGTGTAGCAAATGACCCATATGAGTTGGAGACTGTTGGAATAAGGCTCAATGTCGAGCATTTCCATTGACCAACTTGTTTGAAAATTGCTTAACTTCTTTTAAAAAAGGGTTGACACAGTTGCTACATAAGCCTCGCATTTCTGTAGGTTTATGGCTGTTTTAACACAGCTCCACAGAGTTTGCAGCCAACCACTTCTCTACTATCTTCATCTGAGCAATCTGAGGCATCTGTTTGCACATAGCACACCTTTGCGAAGTGCCATGCAGGGGAGGTAGCCACTGGCAGTTATAGACACAAAAGCTAAAGTAGATTTATTTTCCCTTAGAAGCTGCCCATGCTCCAACTGAGCAGCCCCTTAAATTGCACTTAGCTGCTCAGAGAGCACCTCGGCTGCGCTTTCTACAGCATTTGCTACTTTAACTGAAATCTTCTAATAATCTTGTATCCCTGGATAGCCCCAATAGTATAGACCCATCATTAAGCCCCCAGTTAAACCACATACTTCCTTATTAAAGTAAGCAAATTTATGCCTAGTATTATGGATGGTCAATTCTCCTTTGTTTCTCCTGCCACCCTGATTGATATGGGTATCCTGAGGTAGTATAGCAATTGCCTCATGTGCACTGACAACCCACTACTCCTAAACCACTCAAGCTCAATTTGTGAGAAATGCATATACACTAAGAATTTGGAATCCTTGCTCTCTCGTTCACAGAACAGTGGCACTGAACAGGTTGTCAGCACACATACTACACCTTCTGCACAAACCACAGTCCCAACACATAAACCATCATATGCAGAGGTATTCATCAGAAATTTACCTAAACATCAGAGACCTCTGAAACACAAATATGCTAGACTTAATACAGTACCTACATCATTCAATACACATAAAACCACAAGCACAAGTTTCTCACCAAATAAGCCCCTAAGGCAAAGCACATCTAAACCAAAGTTTTTGGTCATAGGTGATTCTATAGTGAGACACACAGATGTCCCACTCACCAGGCTGGACAAGCAGAAGGTTGCAGGATCTGCCAGATCACACATGCACTCATGTCTCTCCACAACAAGTACTGTTATGACTTCATCATAGTTTATATTGGTGTGAATGACTTGAGATGTATCTCACTGGACTCTATAAAGAGAGACTTGACTATGCTCTCTGAATGTCTCAGGCAGGTATGTCCCTAGCCTTGAGCAGCATACTACCTTCACCTAAGATGATACCACAATATAAACAAAAAAATAATGATTGAATTCGACAATTGGCTTAGTTTCTGGTGTCATTCTAAGGGGATCCAGTGCCTGTCAACCTGTCAGAGATGGTCTTCATCTGTCACCCCTGGGATTTTGGTTACTGGCTAAGGATCTTGCCTCCCCCATAGTGCCTTTTTTAGTCAGTGTCACAGCAACAAAATTCCTGACATAAAAATATTTTCAAAAAACAACCTCAAGGTTATGCTACTAAAGGCTAGGAGTCTAAACTTAAAACTGCTCTCACTGGAAGCAGCCCTCACCTTAGAAGATGCTGACATCTGTCCAGTCATAGAGACTTAGTTTAATGCCTCAGAAAGCACTCCGGCTATTTCAGGTCATAATGCCTTCCACACACTCAGACTACAAACTGAAAGTGAAAGAACTAAAGGAGGTAGAGTATCAATTTTCATCAAAGATAAATATACCCCTAGATTGTTTAAACAAAATGATTCCCTTGAATTAATCCAGGTCCATGAACCAGGATACCCACACTGCATACTTGGATCTACTTGAATCGCTCAAGATACAACCAGACACCCTGTTTTTAGGTGACTTTAACTACCCATCCATAGACTGGGCAAGTTATATGTATACTAATACACTTGTCCAAAGGTTCTTGGACTTCATCAACTCCAATTCCCTGGACCAGTTGGTTGACACCCCCATAAGGACCCAAACATTCTGGATCTGGTGCTCACTAACATAGGTGATCATTGCACCACCCCATATGTGTGGCCCTCTCTAGTGAGGTCTGATCATAAATCAGTCTCATTAGAAGTAGCAATAACATCTGACTCCCTATTAGCAGCAACTTGACTAAAAAAATCTCCAAAGCTGATTACAATCTAATACGTGACAGCATTAATAGCTTCATAGCACCTGCCTTCACTGATGGCATGGACACCTATACAGGGATTTACACCAATGCCTTGTATAGGCATCTATACAAATGTATTGACTGAGCTGTAATTTCTAGGATCAAAACAAGATCCTCAAGAAAAAACAAACCTGTCTGGTGAGCATCCGCCATTAGCAGATTATACAATAAGAGCAAGAGATTGCTGTCCAAGAGCAGGAAAGAAGGGTGTCTGATTTGGAAGTATTCCCTCCTCAGCTTAAATAAGCAAATAACCCCAGCCATTAACAAACTTTACAATAAGAGGAGAAAGCTATTACATGATAGAACAAAATCCATAAAAGGGAAGTCACCCCTGATCATTATTAGTAAAAAAATACGAGCACTCATAAAATCAACTAAGGCCAATTTTGAGAGAAAAATTGCCATGGATTCAAAGGACAATCATAAGGCCTTTTTCAGCTATGTTAGGAACCTGGGTGGAAACTCCCAGATATGCTCAGAATTAGTCCAAAATGATACAAAAATCACTGAACCCACAGACATTGCCAACATACTGGCAGACAGGTTCAGTGCGAACTTCACTCCGCTCTCCCCCCCCTAAAGGAGAGATAACTATCCCAGCCGAGTGTAGCCTCCCAGACATCTCAAATGCACAGGTGAAAGCTGCTCTCTCTAAAGCTAAAAACACAGCATCAATGGGACCGGATGGTGTCCCCGGCTGTGTGCTACACGAGCTAAATGAGGAATTAAACCCGCACATAAGGCAGCTGTTTAATCTCAGCCTTACCACAGGATACGTGCCCAAGGAGTGGCGTACGGCAACTGTGGTCCCACTCCACAAAGGCGGCGCCTCTACGGACCCTGGTAATTACCGCCCCATAACCTTAACAAGTCTAGTCTGCAAAGCTATGGAGAGGATCATAATGGAGCTCATAAACAAAGATATAGGGGACTTGCAGACATTGGACCCGACCCAGTTTGGCTTCGTCAAGGGAAGATCATGCCTTTTGAACTTGGTCGACTTCTTCGAAACAGTCACCAAGGCCATTGATGAGGAAAGGCAGTCCATACAGCCTACCTTGACCTTGCAAGGCTTCGACACAATACCCCACTCGGGTATTGTAGAAAAACTTACCAGCTTAAATGTAAACCCATATGTCACAAGATGGGTTGCAAACTGGCTTAAGGACAGAACCCACAGGGTTAGAGTTGCTGGCGCTATGTCAGACTCCAAGCCGGTCACAAGTGGTGTCCCACAGGGCTCGGTCCTTGGCCCCTATTGTTCGGCATCTACTTCTCAGAAGTACAGGCCAACATGGGAGGACTTTGGCTGACAAAGTTTGCAGACGACTGCAAACTGGGCGCCATAGTGGAAAGTGCATCGGACACGGATATCCTTCAGAAGGGACTCACGGAAACAGATAGCTGGTGCCAGAGCCATGGCCTGAAGTTAAACGCCAAAAATGTATAGTCATACCCTTCGGGAAAAACAAGGTAACCCCAAGCTACCATATAGGTGGCAATCCACTAAGCACAGAAGAGGTTATCAGGGACCTGGGGACCCAGGTTGACAGTGGCCTTTCTTTTGACACTCACGTTGCTAAAGTGGTTAGAAAGACCTTCTACATTGCCCACCTGATCATGAAGGGATTCACATCCAGATCTAGTGAGGTCATTGTTCCCCTGTACTCTTCACTTATCAGACCAATGATCGAGTACAATGCCCCATTCGGGATGTATCTCACCCGACATCTGCAGCAATTGGAGAGACCCCAAAAGTTCCTCACCAAAAGGATAAAGGACACCAAAATCTGTCATATGCTGCCAGATTGAAGAAACACCAGCTCTATTCAGTCGCATACCGCCTGCTCAGAGGTGACATGTGCCTGACATACAAGGCCATGTCCAACCCGGAATTAATGGACATGCTCCACCTCAAAAAATCCAAATCCACCAAAACCACTAGAGCAAGCAACTTAAACCTTAGCACGGATATAAATAGGACGTGCTGGAGGGATAGATTTATCACTCAGAGACTCCCCATGCTGTGGAATAAAATCCCGGTCCATGTGAGGCAGAGCACCTCGCTGACTCTGTTCAAGAGAAATCTTGACCTGTGAATGGGAGATCGTAGGTTTACCCCGGGAATCATCTCTGTGTCACTGCTGGACAGAGGCACAACAAACTAATGGGCACAGTATTTTTTCATATAAGGGGTGGCGTAAGCCACAAAAATTTGGGCTAGGCTTATAAATGCCTTAGGGCAGATAGCCTAGTATAAACCTATGAACCTATGAACCTAAGACATGTCAAGGCATTCTAAAGCTAACTAAGAATCCAAATTAGCCTCCTTCACTAAGGGTAACCACAAGACATTCTTTAGCTATGTCAGAAACCCTAAAGGAAAAACCCATATCTGCACAGAACTGGTTGTTAATGGCACCACATATACTGAACCCACAGAAATAGCCAACCTGCTAGCTGACAGGTTCAGTGAAAACTTCTCCTCCCTATCCCCATCACATATCCTCCAAAGCATTCCTACCACTTGCCCTCCACCTAGTATCTCCAAGAAGCAGGCCATAAACGCTCTCTTCAAAGCCATAAACGCTCTCTTCAAAGACAAAAACACAGCCTCTGTGGGAACTGATAATATCCCAGGCTATATTTTAATTGGATTAAAACAGGAACTAGCTGCACTACTGGATACTCTTTTTAACCATAGTCTAAGCACTGGTTTTGTACCTGCTGAATAGAAAACAGCAACTGTCATCTAGTTACATAAAGGAGGCACCTCCACAGACCCTGAGAACTGTAGACCCATAAGCCTGACCAGCCTAATCTGCAAGGCTATGGAAAAAAATAATCATGGACCTTATCATCAAAGATATAGGCTTCCAGATGCTTGACCCAACACAGTTTGGCTTTGTTAATGGGAGATCCCGCCTCTTGAACTTGGTAGACTTCTTTGAGACAGTCACCAAAGCCCTGGACAATGGCAAATCAGTGCATATGGCCTACCTGGACATGTCAAGACCTTTGACACTATTCCCACCTCAGGCATGATTGATAAACTCACCCAGCTGGAGATCAGACTGTATATTGTCAAGTGGGTTGCAAATTGGCTCACGGATAGAATGTACACAGTCAAAATAGGTGACTCTACCTTCACCAGCAGACCCATAAGCAGTGGTGTTCCACAGGGATCTGTGCTAGGGCCCCTATTGTTTGGAATCTACTTCTCGGATGTAGAGGCTAAAACAAAAGCCCTATGGCTGACAATGTTTGCTGATGATTGCAAATTGGGTGCAGTCATCGAGTCCCCAAACAATGTCAACATCCTACAAGAGGGACTTACACAGATAAGCAACTGGTGCCAAAGTCATGGGCTAAAACTCAGTGCCAAAAAGGCATTATCATTCCCTTCATCAAGGGCAACATCCCTGCAGATTACCACATTAATAACAACACCCTACGCATGCAGTCAGTGGTGAGAGATTTGGGCACACAGGTTGACAGCAACCTTTCCTTTGACCACCATGTCTCCACCGTGTTACAAAAGGCTTTCTACATCACCCACCTAATAAGTAAGGGCATCACTTCCAGAACAAAAGAGGTTATAGTCTCATTCATCAGGTTAATAGTAGAGTACAATGCTACCTTTGGTATGTACCTTACCAGGCAGTTGTAGCAACTGGAAAGACCTCAAAGGTTTCTTATAAAGAAAATTCAAGGTCTTCAGCATATGTCATACATTGACAGACTGAAATCAATATAATCTGTGTCTTACAGACTACTCGGGTGACCTCTGCCTTTCATAAAAGCAATCTCAGATCCTGCTCTAATGGAAATGCTATTCATAAATCAAATTGTATAAGATGCACTCGTTCTGTGGAATGCAACATAGTATGTGACATCAGCATGACTTGCTGCTCTCTTTGGAGTTTTTATGACTTGCTGGAGACAAAGATATGTCTCACAAAGGTTACTTCTCCTCTGGAACAAACTTCCAATTCAGGTGAAGCAGAGCCCTTTACTGACCCTGTTTAAGCATAATTTGGATGATTGTATAGGAAAACAAAAATTCATCCTGGGAGTTTTACCTGTGTCCCTCTTGGATGGGGCAGTAGTTGTTGACTTAATTCTGCTTAATACCTTGATATTCTTGAGAACAGGGGTTGTACTTGGCTAGGTTTGTAAGGGCCCTGAGGCTATTAGCCTAGTAACCTCCTATGATCTTAAACCTGTAGTGTAAATTTTACTCTACCCGCACATATACTTACTTCCCAGATTTCAGAGTCCCAGCCATCCACTATAAATACTATGAAACAAGTCATCTAAGCTGTCTCAGAAGCAAAGAACACTTATCCATGTGCCCTGATAACTTCACATGTTACCTGATTATTGCACCAAATATGGCCTATCTAAACCCTGACAACCTTATTAATGTAAGTCTCTCTGCTGGTTACATTTCTGAAGTTTGGAAAACAGCAAATATTAATGCTGTAATGCAATAGTGGCCCAACCATGGACCCTGATAACTAGAAACCCATGAATGTCACTAGCTCGACACATAAAGCTGTAGAACATATCTCACAAGTCATTAATATGAATATTGAAAACTCTCTTATTCTTGGACACATCAATTTGTCTTTGTCAAAGATAGGAACTGCCATTTTAACATCATGTATTTCTTTGAAGAATTCACCAAAAGCCCAAGATAGCAGTTATGCAGTGTAAACAGCATATGTGGACCTGACCAAGGCCTTTGGCACTATTCCCCATGCAGGCATAAGTAATAGACCAGTAAAGGTGAAAATAAATCCATATGTTATACAGTGGATAGCTAATTGGTTGTCTAACAGAGCCCATGTGGTTAGAGTAACAGCTGTCACTTCTGAAAGTAAAAGTTTACCGGTGGTGTGCTACAGAGCTCACTACTGAACCCTGTCCTACTTACTATTTATGTCTTAGATATTCAAGCCCATGGTCCTAGCCTATGGTCATCTAAGTTTGTAGATGACTATAAGGTGGGTGTTGCATACAAACATAGATACAAATATTTCAGGCCTGGACAATAACGTCCTTCCCACCTGACAATATACCAAAATAGTCATCCTCATAAGTGTCCAAGTCATTTTAGTATAATATGGTGTTCTATTCCAGTTGGCAGCTGCTTTCTCAGAGAGACAATTGGTACATCTTTTGTTCATATTTAACTTCCTACATAGGTTGTTCAATTATTTTGTACAATTCCTTGATAATCTCAAATATTTCCAAAGGTAGCTATCTCTAAATGTGCTACATACCTGAATAAAGTCTCCTCTTAAATATCTGTGAGACATTATACATGTTCAAATATTTTAGTCTTTCGTAATAATGTTTACTTTCACATCCATGGATGCCCTTGGTATATTCCCACTCTACTTTTACCCCAAATTTATTCATGATATCTTTCTTATAAGGTTTCCATATAATTATTCCATATTCCAGTTTGGGTTTAATGTAACTTACAAACCGTGATTTCTTCATTTCTGATTTTCTAAACTGTATAAATCTTGTTATACAACCTAGAGTTTTATAACCATCAGATAATCAGAGAAACTGAAAGCTGAATATACCCATATAGCCAGGTCCTTAACTGAATCCACAGTTTCAATCATTGTTTGCTGTATTAAATATTCACTGTGCAATATATGTCTCACATGCTTAGTTTTTGCGTGTATTTATAAGCAAATTATTATCCTGTGCCCAGTTGGTCAATTTAGTTAAGTTCTTTTGATGAAATGTCCTATCTTTAACAGATGCACTCAAACTTCTCATTTTCATCTGCATACATGTTCTGATTTATTGATCAATGTTTTATGTATGCCCTTATCAAAGACAGAAGAGAGGTCTACAGTGATTACATCATGGCACGTTTTCATTTACAGCTGTTATTATATTATTATAAAACATCATGTTACAGGTAGTTATAGATCTGCTTCCTGCATAGGAGTACTAATATATGATTTCAAGTAAAAAAACTTTCCAGTTCTATCATTTATGCCAAATAAC